>NC_056745.1:887531605-887834105 GCF_019279795.1 Protopterus annectens
GCAGAGATCACCTCTGAATAGTCTGTTTGACACAGACTAAAGTGACAGTGATTTTAGATGATCCCAGTACGACAGGTGCTGAAGACTTGAATTTCTCTTGTGAAGAACTTTGTCATGTATGCATTTTCTGCTGGTGCTTGGAAAGGTACAATGTCCTCAATTATGACATGAGCAAGATATAATGCCCTTCTTACCACTGTGGAGACATGACGATCTAAGGTAAGGTAGGTGTAAAACTGTGTGCCCAACTTTCTCACCCCTCAGTATGTACTTAAGGTGTTGCTATTGATGTGTTACTTAACAGGAGCATTGCTGTTACTAAAAGGAATGATACTACATATATTTGCATGGAGTTTAAGGGCATGACCGTGGCAACAATCATTTGTTGATGTAAGACCCTCTTGTAGGATGTTGACATAATTTGGAGACTCTATGACTTTTCCCAGTTTGCAGGCATCAGCAAACCTTGTCAGCCACAGACATTCACTTTGTGCTTGTACTTTGGATAAATAGATTCCAAACAGTAGAGGACCCAGGACTGAACTCTGTGTAACACCACTGGATACAGCTCTGCTATTGGAGGTGGATTCCCCTATTTTGACAATATGAGTTCTATCAGTGAACCAGTTAGTGACCCCTCTAAAGATATAAGGGTTGATGCCTAGTTGGGTGAGTTTGTCAATGATGCCTGCATGGGGGATACTGTCAAATTTCTTAGCTTAGTCCAGGTGGTTGTATGCACAGATGTCCCTTCATCCAGGTCCTTGATGACTGCCACATAGATGTCCACCAGGTTTAACCAGCAAGATATCCCTTTCACAAATCCAAACTGTATAGGCTCAAGTGTTTGTCAATTACCTATATCTTTGTTGATAAGATCCATGATGATTTGCCCCATGGCCTTGCAGATATGGCTAGTCAGGCTAATAGGTCTATAGTTCCCATGGTAAGTGGACACTCCAATTTTGTGCAATGGAATAACAGTGGCTGTTTTCTAGTCAGCTGGGATGCAGCCAGTGGTTACACTATGATTGCAAAGAGTTCCCAATTGTATTAGTAATCCATGTTGGATTCCATGTAGGATGCAGACTGGGATGTTAACAGGTCAAATAGATGCTGTGTAATTCTCCTTAAAGAGGCCATTTACAGCCTGATATTTAGGGATACAAGGTATGGGACAGGTTGAAGGGATGTCATGGGGTACATGTCATGGGGACAGGGGAGTGAAGTTGTCACAGAGCTTGTGACCCAACAGGTTAGCTATGTCTACAGGCTTATTATATGTGGTGTCATTAACTATGAGTATGGCAATGATCTGGGCCTTTCCTTTTAGGTTACATGTGTAACTACACAGTGCCTTGTGGTTGTCCTTTGCGGAGTAGGCTAATTTTGTCCCATACTTTGTTTGGCAGTGTGGGTGCTACAGTGTTCACCCATACTGGTAAGAACCCGATCCAGTGCATTGGCTGCCATTGTGAAGATGTCAACCCATTGGTGCAGGGCATTGTAGTTAAGGAAGTCAACTAACCTTTGGGCAAGTGAGTTTGAGCACAAGTAATCTACCCAGTCGGTGGGTAGTGAAAGTCACCCAAAACCATATTGTTTGGATGTATCTTGATAGACACAAGTAGATCCAAATAAGCACAGTGGGTGTCCTGATTTATGAAGTTGGTTCTGTAGCTGGCAATGGATTGATTGGGTGCCCTACAAGCAGTCAATAGCACCTGCAATTTCTCCAGGGAATCATACTGTTTAACCAATCTGGATGTGTATCTATTCTTAATAAATATTAATATACTGCCTCCATTACTCTGCATGCTTTAAGTTTGAGGTCTGAATGTGTGGTAGGAGGTGTAGCCTGGTATTACTGTGGTTCTCTCCACAACCTTGAGCCAGGTGTCTTTAACTGCACAAATGTCTGCATCTTCCAAGGTGGGGACAGCTTCCAGTGAGTGGAGTTTTGTACTGACATTCTTAACAATTAGCAGCATAACTTTGATGTTGTTTGTAGATGGGGTTTTCTCACTGGAAATTTTGTCCTTGAGACACCACCAAAAAAGCACACTATGGGGTTGGCAACAGCCTTGGCCAGTAGCCAAAATCTCATAGTTGACAGATGAAGACTATCTCTGGTAAAGCATCTAGGTCTATTGAGCATGTCATACCAGGCTGACAGATACTAGATCCCCTTACGATGACAACACACGGTAAGGCAATTATTGAAGTCAATCATTTTCTGTTTGTATTGAGTCATCTTCCTAGGTGAAGGCAAAATGCAGTTGAAAGCCAAGGGCATACCTGCCTGAGACACATAGTCTGTGAGCTCAGTCATGTCTCTGCATACAGTCCAGAAAGTTATGTCTCAAGTCGTACAAACCAACAGGAACTATGATGTAGTTATAACAGTACCTGATGTTGACAGACTTGAGTGCATGTGTGATATGGCATATCCTTGCACCTCACAGAAAACTGACAATGATGTTTCCCTTATGTAGCCTGGTGACAGGGACATCAATGTGTCTTGTGATATAATCACCTATGACTAATATGTTTGATTTTGTGTTTTGCCTTAGGTGTTTGACCGGTGAGACAGTGGTGCATGAGCTTTCATGTGTACAGTGTTCTGCAGAGGTATGATTATGTGTAGCAAGATTGCATTTGAGTTTCTGAGGTGTTTGGTGTTTATGTATGTGTCAGGTAAGGACCTCCATACATGCGGTGTGGATTTGGGTGGAGTAGGAGGTGAAGTGTGCATGCTGGCAACTTGCTCATTATCATATGTACTGACTGATGTGTGAGACAGCATGTATTTAATGTTTTTAATATAGTCACATCTCTCATATGTTGTGTTTGTGTGGAGTAGTAGTAGAGGATTGGGGACGCATTCCACATCTTGTCAGCAGTCAGTGATAATGCCATTAGCAATAGGTTCTTGCTTGCTTGTGTATATGTCACAACAGGCCATGATTAGGCTGTAACCTGACAGATGCTTAAATGTAACATTTTATCACATTTATGTTGTTATCCTAAGGTAAAACAGTACTTGACAGTGTGGCATAACATGGTAGATTGAGTATGATGCTTTGCTAGGCATGTGCGATTTGCATTAACCATAATCCTGTTATTAGACAGGGTCACAATAGCATGCCTACAAATGTGACAATGTACAAGTCCAGAAAAGTTAGGGTCATGCTGCTGCTACACCTTTGTGGTTGACAGCCTCAAACACACTGTCTGTAGGCACTCTTTGCAGTGAAGACGTGGATGTCCGTACATGCACAGAAAACTTGTACAACTTTGCAGTCATTACTTTGGCCTTGCAAATCTACAATGCCTGTCAAGCAATCAGACAGCAAATGGATGTTGTGTGAAATGATGTGGGAACACAGGATGTGTTCTGGCAACATAAATGTACAGTATGACATACCTAGGACATGTGGGAGGGACAAACACATTGGACAAAAGTGACCACTCCTCTGCAGTAGGCTTCACATCCATGTCACACAGATATCCACCATTTCATTGTTGAAGAGTAGGGTGCATAAATTGCTGTGAAACTGTCACTTAACATGGATCACTGCTGCTGTAGAGCTTGCTAAAGCAACCTTGGACATCTATGTCACCTGACATTGATCATTATATTGTAATGCAGCAGCTGTGCTCCTAATCACCATGAGGTCAGTACCCTAGTGAAGTCCTGCAAACCTCAGTACACAAGGCATAATAAATGCAAAAAGTCAAATGATTGCTCTGGTTGCTAATCAAGGGATCTACTTGGAAAAGGCTACATCAAGCCTACAGAGCCTTACATTATATGGGACAATTGTGTCGATCAACAAACATGCTGTGGGCTGCTTCTTATCTTGAGACTGGAGCAAGCATGTTGCTTCTGGTGAGAGAAAAAGAATAGGAGCTTTGTATCCCAGCAGAGTGTGAATGTGATGAGACCAGCAATAGTAGTAGCCAGGCACCAGCAATTCAGGTGACTCCCCTCTTTTCAGCGTTCTTCACAAGGTAATTGTTTTCAGTAAGCACTGCTTGATTAGTGGCCAACTGCAGAATAACTGTGTAAATAGTCCATTCTTACCTTTACAGGTTGTAAGTATTAGTTTCCCCTCTAGTGTTTGGCTGTGTTCTGTACAGACCCAGACACCTTGGGTGACAATTTTCTTGGAAACCATTATGGAATTAACTGCAGTACCGAGTTGCACACAGGACAACCAGCATGCAGTGACAAGTACTGTCTCCAGAAGTCTCAGCAGTCTGATATTTAAAACCATGAAAATTATTATGGAAATGATCAATAAAGTTGTAGTATACCTACAGACACTGGACCAAACCCAGTTTGATTTTCTCAAGGGCAGATCATGCCTATCCTACCTGATGAACCTCACTGAGTGGTAAACAAAGCAATGTATTAGGGGAAAATGATTCCCTCTACCTAACATGGCCTGACAAGGCATTTGACAATTATAAGGCCACCAGACATTGTTGACAAACTGTAGAGGTTAGGTACAAACTATTATGTCAGCTGGTTGATACCCAAGTGGCTAACAGACAGTATCCAGGATGTTAGCATTGTGGAGTCCACTGCTACAATGACGCCAGTCACCAGTGAACTCCCTCACAAATCATTCCTCTGGCTGCTCCTTCTAGACATTAACTTTTCTGCAGTCACAGCCACTGTCAGTGGCCTCTGATTGACTAAATTTGCAGATGATTGCAAAGTAGGAGCTGTCATTAAATCCCCCACTGACCCAACAGTTATCCAGGATGGGCTGACACAGACATACAGTTGTTGTCAGAGCCATGGACTAACCCTAAATGCAGAGGAATGCACACTACTATCCTTTGGGAAGTCATCCACCCCTGGTAACTATCAAATTGACTACACACCTCTGACAGTTGACTCAGTAGTCAGGGACTTATGGGCACATAGATAGTGATCTAGTCTTTGTCATGGGTCGGTAATATTTGGTAATTCATTCTGTGTTGCACAACCTATAAACAAACGTATGGCATGTAAATTCAGAGAAGTCATTCTTCAACTGTATTTGTCATTCATCGCACCTATCACTGAGTGCAATGCCACCACTGGTATGTAACTAACCAGGCATATCCAACAACTGTAACATCCACAGAGGTTCCACAGTAAATCTATACACAGTGTACATAACATGTCCTATGCAGACTGCATCAAGGCCGTAACTATGTATTCTGTCTCCTACATGCTTTGGATGGAAGGTGCATGCCTGCCATACAGGGAGGTGTCAGACCACACTGTGTACCTCCTGCATATCCAAGAAAGGACTAGCATGAGAATTACCTGTTCTACACACCTACACCTCAACTGTGGTATAAATAGGACATGCTGGGGAGACAGGTATGTAACCCAGAGACTACACCCTATATGTAACAGGTTCCCCATCCATGTGAAGCAGAGTTCTGCCCTAATGTAAATCACGTGCAACTTACACAATAGGATGGGGTACAGAACAGCCATAACTGGTTTAACTCATTCCCTCCAGTACAGTTCTTTTGAGTGTGTACCTTAACTCCCAGTGGGCATGGCTTGAGCCTTTAAAAAAGGAAGTTATCAGCTTGCAGTTCTAACAAATATTCACTGACATAGGTCAAATATCCACATGACTTTGTTTGCCATAATGTATGCTTAAAAACAAAATATTCTGATACCTTGTATGTAGCATAAGTTTGAAATTATTATTGCAAATATTAACAAGCAATATCTGATGCCTAGAGGCACAGTAGGAGGTAACTGCAGATGCACCTGGAGGCGTCACTCAGATGTAATGAATTAAGACAAATGTGCCTAATGGACACAGGGAAGATATAGATGGTTCATCTCCCACACCCCGGCTTGTAGATGTCTCAGCTCCCAATACACTGTTGTATCAAGGTTATCAGACCTTGTCAGAGTTTAGGGACACATATCAACCTATGGAGCCATGCACCTATACTGTTTTACCTTTCAGAAGACATATTTCTCATGTCCTAACATTCAATCCTGTGTTCTGACGTTGATGGATTTGATGTAGATGTGTAATCATAGGTGTGTCCTACACAGTCCTGAAAGTGAAACGTAAACAATTCCATGAGACACCTTTCATTATGTGACTACACAACCATTACAACAGCATCCACTGTAATGTAAACAAAATAATGCAGTTTGTTCATTACAAATGGCAACATACAATATCTGTAACTGACCAGTACAAGTAGCATGTTAAAGGTAATAATGGATGAAACAAATAAATATTAGTTTAGATAGTCACCCTCTGCATCATTCACATAGATTAATTTCCCTGCATTGATGAGAGGGATGACAGGGATGTGGCACAGGTATCATTACTTGCACAGGGTGCTGTGTGGGGCTGCAGGAGGCCTAGCCTGACCCAATAGGTTGGCAAGCATGTGTGTGAATCAAGAAGGGAAGCAGGCAAGATGGACCATGTAAATGTGGTGTATGTGTTTGTAGGTGACCTGAATGCAACAGTGGTGTTTGAGTGTCTACATGAACACAGCCAAGCTCAGTGCTATCCCTATGTGTCTGTATATTGGACAGCCATGCATGGTAGAAATGACAGTTCATCATCTCTGTCCCTGAATATGAGAACTGTCCCTGCCAGGAGTTGCACTGGCACCTCCAGGTCAGATGCTGGGATACTACCTGGGGGTGACTGCTGTCTTCTGGGACCATGTCCTCCACGGGAATGGCCAGGCCCATCAGCCCATGGCCTGCCATATCTTTGTGTGGACAGCAAACTTTCCTCTGGAGAGCTGGATATACTGCCACTTTGGGAGTGTGATTGTTCATTGCCATGTGGACTCTCAGCAGATGCAGTTGATGACCTACATCCCTGTGTCCAACACTCAACTCCAACCAGATGTTCCATCACAGACAGCGTGCATTCCAAGACAGATATTCTGCAATCTGTCACAGACCAATGTCTTTCCACTGCATCAGTCAACTGATCCAGGGTATCAGCAATGCGATGAAGGCAGTCATGGATGTCAGACTGTGCTGCATCCATAACCCTGAACACTAATCTGGAGTTCCTTTAGGAATGTGCCTGTGCCTGTGCCTCCATGATGGCCCTAAACATATGCCAAGTGATACATGATGAGGCACCTGCAACAGGTGGTTGATGAACAGTAGGCCTCCTACGAGCACCCCTATCAATCCCCCTGTGTGTTACCTCACCAACTGTTAGGCTATGGCCAGTGTCAACAATCACTACAGTCACAGTAGCCACACTTCCCTGTTCAATGTCTCCACCCTCCAACTGTCCAATATCTGTAGCCTCAGGGGACTGGGTATGCATAGCCATACTAGCTGTGTACTGTGATAATGAGGGAGGATGAGGGATTTAAACCTCTATGACAGATTCAGCCCCTGCAACCCCCCAGCTGTGCCTCACTTTGGTTACCATCATCGTCAGAGTCTGAAGAGACACTGATATCAGGTTGTGAAGGGGACAGAGACCAACTTTTCAGGTTACCTGTGATACAAAGGAAAAGCATCACATTAATACCTGCACTTCTATGCTCTGCAGTACTATGTTGCAATATATGCTAAGCTGTATACACTGCTGTCACTATTACACACATGTATAGACACAAGGACATTATTTTCTAACCTAAATCTATAATTATTTGAAAGTACCAGTTCTTTAAACTAGAATGTCATGAGCAAGACATATAAATTATGTACACTGTTGACATTCTGCAGAATTCTGCACAGTTTACAGGTATGGCAATCTGTAATGTCCTGACAATACTGTGAAATCAATCACTATGGTCACACCTACAAGGCATAGGTATGACCTTAAAGTGTGTGCAGTCAGAAAATACCACTACATTCGTCAGTTATGCAGACAGTACATCAATCCAGCCAGGAGACCTGGGATGATAGATTAGTTAAAACCTTGAACTACATCTACATCTCTGACAAAACTGTTTTGTGCTTACCAGCAACAGGAATATGACCTCTTGCTATTCCTGACAGTCCTGGAAAACATTTGAGTAAGAGGTAATGTAAACAGCACCACATGTTACAGTATAACATTGTTAATATGTCCGACTATATCCCATTTCCAGTAGCTGCTATGTTAACAGGTATGTGGGTCACAATCTGTGCATGAGCTTCAAACTGCAGCTAACCTCCTTTCCCTCACCCAAAAATCACCTGACACCCATGTAAAACTATGTACATCCTGACAAGCTAAAGGCTACACTATTCCAATGCTGATCCAACTAAGCATACCTGGATGCTTCACTTGAGTGGAAATGGTGGCACCCACATCCAAAGCATATTGTGCGATGGATGCCTAGGAGCTTTCCTGTATTGCAAGGTTCACCAGGAATTCTTCAGTGGCTGACAGAGGTTGTTCTGCTGCAGGACCATCACCACTGACCTGATAATCCCTGGTCATGTCCATTGCCTGTCTGTGTGCCAAGTGGATCATGTCTGTGGCACGGTGTCGCACATGCTCATATGTGTGATTCTGATGACTCACAGCATTAATGTTATGGACCAGTTTGTCTCACAAGGATTGTCGCTCTTGCCTATTTGCCCACCCTCTGGACAGCAGGACTTGGTAGCATTGTCTCAACACCTCAATTATGAGGTTGTTTTCTGCTTCAGTGAAAGGTGGGCTGAGTCTGGCATGCATGATATCTCCTGAAATACAAAAAAATGAGAACACATGTCAGGATCACATATGTGGGTGTACAGTTTGTACAAATGCAGCAATAAAGGAAGGCTATCAGCATTCCCTACTTGATTACACATCTCAACAGTGTGTCAAACATACAAAGGGTTTTGAACCAACTAGAATAGTAGCATTAGTGAACTACTCCTGTTTGTGCCATGACGGATACTCACATATGAGTACACACCCAACACAGAAGCCACTTGTAGTGTGCTCCATAGTAGGACCCCCCATAACATATGTATTAACAATGGTGTCAAACAAATAGCAGTATAGCATTGCAACTGCTAACAAAGGAAGTATCCAGGAGAACTGTGTACCTAGTTAACAGACATCATTATACCCTTGCTGTACTCTACATCCTCTGTAGGTGTAATACAGCTGCAGATCAATGGCATGTCATCAGTACAGTTCTAAGAAAGGTATACTGCTCTATCTCCATTCCCCTCTAAGTATTCAAATATATACATCATGTTAGAAACAAAATGGTTAGATACCTGATGGAGTACAATACTTCTCTGTTGAAACATATAGATATATAAGTGGTGTAACAAAAAGTTTACCATAGAAAGTAACTCTCAAACACAATGGTTTCCCTAGGTAGGGGTTTGCCTTTTTAAGATAGTTCTCATTAGCAGGTGATTGCCTCTGAACCAATCTGTGGCTTAAGAATCCTAATTGCATCATACACAGCTGATTTGCAGTATAAGCAACTAATTCCATGCAACTATTCAACAAGTTATAAGGCCTCAATGTAGAATCCATCCCCTTTCTCATATGTTGGGGTGGAAATTACTAGGGTAAAGATACTACATCAGCACAGAGAGAATGTTTGCAGCAGCTATTTATTAGATACAGATGCATGTGCTACAGGCTGCAGCTGATGTTGCTGCTGCAGGCAATAAGCATAGTCAGAGAAGCTGCGGAATGTGGAGGACAGCAACACTTATGAGTAATGGTATGACCTGTAGTATCCTAGGTGTATAGCCAGAGCCTGATTGAGGGAACCCATCCCACAGGAAATTGAGGTATGTGTTTAAGGTAAGTACATTAGCCAAAGGTATCATTATCAGAGTAAAAGGCAACATGGTTGGTGTGTCCTACAACAAGGTAGGGGGTACATTTACCATTATGACAACCATTTAGACAACTGCCATGTCATGTGTTATGTTATGGTAGTCATCTGGAACGTGTGTGCTGGCAACCCTTGCTTATAGCATGACTACCATATGTGTATGTTACTTGTACAGCTGTGGTTGTCTGTAATATCAGTTGCAAATCATTGTGTGCTGCAGTCTGATATTACTTGGCCTCATTTGAATTTCATACTTCAAAATCCTCTGTGAATGCATAATAATGCATGACCTTACATTTTATGCACTTTGTAGTATGTAATAGGAATATGTTAACTGTGGTCCCATCTATAGGCCTTTGACTTCCACCATTAAAAAGCAGAGATTCCATCTGTACTGCTTTGGGTGGATGAATAGTTGATGAGACAGTCATACGTATCATAATTCATAATAGTTATGTGCATATAAGTGTATTTTAAATGCTAGACACCAATGGATTTGAACTCAGGACCATGTGGACCAAAAATTAATGTTTTCAAAGCATTTAACAGACTGAACTACTGTTACCACAGGTGTATTTTTACATGTTGTTACATACCTCATTTACATGTATTATTATGTGTATGGATCTATTTCTACACCACAGTGCCAATTAAACAACTATTTTTCCATTAATCTTTTAGCAGATGTATTTTAAATGTTGTAGATATAATTTCACAGGTACCTGCTGTGAGATACCTCACCTAAATCTATTATTATGCGTATGGTTTATAGTGATGTATTTCTATACCAGAGTCTCAGTAACATTCCCATTTTCCATTAATCTTTTAGCAGAGTTGCGCAATGTGGCACAATGTGCAGCATTGTTTAACATGCTTAATGATGGGAACATGACAAGTATTATGTTTTGAAAACTTTTAAAACTGGAAGCAACATCAATTAACACCTTAATTAACTATTAAAGTGCTATTGCTCTGCAAATATGTCTTAAAACACCAGAACATCAGTTGTAAAATATATACTTATAATGGTAATAATAATTGATGAGGTTAAATTACAAAAGGTCTTAGATATTAATAGATGTTACATGGCATTTTAATACCTGGCTGTGAAGCTTGGCAAGTTGATGAACTGCCCTTCAGGTGCAATGGTCTTGGGTTTGAAATAGGGTACAGGTATACTTTTTGAACTTGATTCCTTTGTTTTCAAACAAATATACCAATATACTGCCATTTACCATAGCTTAGCGATGCTGCACATAATGCAGCATTGCACAAAAAAATCTTTAAAGAAAAGAAATAATGGGGAGATATGACAGTAGTGAAATGGGGTGCAAGCAGGGGGAAAAACATAGGGAAAGGGAGGTAGATATGTGCAGGAAGGGTGTAGGAAAGAACCATAGCTACCCGTTTTTTCAATGGACTGTGCACTTAAACAGTTTTTTAGCTGCATTTGGACTGTCACTCCCAGAGAGAGGGGTGACAACAACATAAGTGTGTTGTCAAGGCAAGTGGACCAAATTAAGTGTGTTCAGTGGACACATGGGCAAAATGGAGAGCTATGCATGGGACAATATTTTTTGTGGGACAGATGCCCATTTTTTTAAGGTGAGAGTGGGATGTTGGGAAAGGGACATAGGTATGTGTGGGGGAAGCAAGTTGGGAAGGTGAGGAAGCTTTTGCAAAGAGACAAGACAGACAAGACAGCAGACAGGGTTGGTGTGTGACAACAGGGTGGTGAACACCTTAGTTGGGAGGCTGTTGTGAAATCCCAGTCCCATGGATGTCAGACATGGTAGCAGTGTGACTCAAGTCCTTACCCATGGGACTGTCAGCATTGCACCTTCACTGCTTCTAAGGAGGCAGTGGTTGATGCCGGCACCTGGAGTGTGGCTGCCCTACCAGGATGGAAAGCATGCTGTCCATCTGGTGTAGGTATGCACCAACAATTTGGTACAGCAGCAGCTGATGTACCATGTCTGGCAGTTCATAGTGGGTGACATAAGCACCCCCTTCATTTCCACTCTAAGAGGGGGGAACCACCCTCAGTCTGTGAGGTGAAACTACCTGATGGAGCAGGTAGTGCAGGGGTAGCAGAGGGGGCACCACCAGGCTGCGGTACAGATGTGCTGGGCCCCGGTACTTCAGCCGGGGAAGTCAAGGTAGGTGGATCACCTGGAACTGGCCTAACATGTAGTGCTGTGGTAAATTAAATATAAACATAAGGAAAAATAAACATAACCAAAACAATTTAATTACTAACATAAGAGAAAGAAATAATCATCATCATCATCAGCCCCCCTTTTTCTCATTTTCTACATGGGGTTGGGGTATTGTGTTAACTGTCGCCACCTCTCTCGATTCAGTGCCACATTCCTGCCTTATTCAGTACTCATGCCTGACTGTCGCAAATCTTCTTTCACACAATCCATCCACCGATTTGCTGGACATCATCGCTTCCTCTTACCTTCTTCCTGTCTGTGCCAAATCTTCCTCACCAGATTGTTGTCTGCTTTTCTACACATGTGCCCAATCCACCATAATCTGTTCTCTTTGATCTTTTCTGCAATTGGATCTACTTTGGCTTCTGCTCTTATGTCATCATTTCTTCATCTGTCCCACAGTGTGCATCCTATCACCTTTCTCCAGCACTTCATTTCCAACACCTCTAGCTTCTTCAACTGTTCTGCCTTTACTGCCCAGGTTTCTATACCATACAGTAGTAGTTGTCACACCACTGTCTTGTACACCTTGCTTTTCAGCTTCTTTGGCATTCTTCTGTCATAGATACACATGATACTCTATGCCAGTTGGTTGTAGCCCCTCTGATTTTAGCTTTGACCTCTTTATTCAGACTACCCTTCTCCTCAACTACTCCTCCCAGATACTTGAAGCTGTTTACCTGTTCCACTATCTTCCCTTTTATCTCTATTCTCAGATTCTTCTGATTTCCCCAATTTGCTGCCATTACCGCCATCTTATCTGTGCTTAGTTTCATCCCATGTGCCTTCAGATTTGCATTCCATTCTCCTATCCTTTGCTGAGGTTCTAGCTCAGAGTCTGCCTGTACTGCCACATCGTCTGCATACAGAAGCTTTGTTGATCTGTCCCCTCAAACCTGTTTTCTAATGTAGTCCATCAACAGTATGAACAGCAGTGGGCTCAGAACTGAATCCTGATGTACACCCACACCCACTGGGAACCCCTCTGTGAGACCAAACACTGTTCATATTTGAGTCATTGGGTCCTTGTACATAGTCTGCACTAATTCTACCAATATTTCTGGGACTTCGAACCACCACAGTACTGCCAAGATCAGCTTTCTTGGGACCTTGTCATATGCTTTTTCCAAGTCTAGGAATGCCCAGTTTGACTCTCTCCTCATCTCCAGCTTCTTCACAAGTATCTGCCTCAATGCAGCCATCGGGTCAGTTGTGCTGCATCCTGATCTGAATCCAAACTGCTCATCTCCCATCTTATATTCTACTACTCTGTTTATCCATTCATCAATCACCATCTCCAGAACTTTCATGCAATGTGATAGGAGTTTGATGCCTCTGTACTGCCCACAGTTGCGGATGTCCCCTTTGATCTTGTACACTGGCACAAGTATGCTTATTCTCCAGTCATCTGGGATACATCTTTCTCTCCACACTGATATTAGTACCCTCAGGAACTATTTCTCCCTTATCTCACCCAGCATCTTTATCATATCTGCAGTGACCTCATCTCAGCCTGCTGCTTTCCCTGACTTCATATTCCTTAGTGCTGATGTTGCTTCTTCTAGGGTGGGCTCCTCTTCTTCTCTCATCATAGGCTGTTTCTGGGGCTGTACTGCTTCTGTGGGGTTTTCTTCATTCAGAAGTTGCTGGAAATATTCCTTCCATCTGCCTTTGATGTCCTCTGGGTTCATGAGCAGGTTGTTGCTGGCATCCCTTATGAAGGGTGTCTGACTATCTTCTTTATCTTTATGTCTTTGCCTTGCAACCTGATATAGTTTCTTTGTGCCCCTTACTGAGTCACTTTCCAGAAGTTGGTACAGTGCCTCCAATGCCCTATTCTTTGCTATTACAACTTCTTTCTTAGCTTATTTGTTAGCCAACCAGTAGTCCTTCCTAGGTTGGTCAGTCTTTTCTGAATCCCACTTCTTCCTGCACTCATTTTTTCTTTTGATGACATCTTGGACTTCTACATTCCACCACCAGCTTTCCTTATGTACCTTATTTCCATACCTTGCTCAGCCACATATCTTTTCTGTAGTTCTAACACATGCTGTTTTAGGTGCTGCCATTCTTCTTCAACTCCACCTATTTCCTTCTTTTCTTGGGGTGCTAGAGCCCTCAGTAATTCCTTGAACTGTTGTACTTTCTCTCCAGTCAACTTCCACGTCTTCAGCCTGGTCTCTGTTGACCTTAGAGCCTTCTCTGACCACTGCTTGCAGCTGATTGTGGCAACTAGTGGTTTATGCTGTGGACTGACTGTTTCACTGGGATTGACTTTGCAATCATTGATTCTGTTCTAGTGCATTTTCCTTACTAGGCGGAAGTCTACCTGAGTTATATGTTGACTACTCTTTCTGAACCATGTGTTGGCTACTATCAAGCTATTTGCCAGACAGGCATCTAGAATGGCTTCTCCTTCTTTATTCCTGTTGCTTTACCTATGTGGACCAAGGCAGTTATCATATCCTGTTCTGTCTCTCCCGATATGTGCATTCAAGTCACCCATTATCAACACAAATTCATGTTGTCCTGCTTTATCTAGTAGATCCTGCAACTGCTGACTGAATGCACTCTTTTCCTGACTATCACAACCCTGCTGTTGGGCATAGGCTGATATTATGTATACTGCCGCATCATTACACTGGAGTCTGACTGCCATGATACTGTCATTCATTCTGATGATATCCCTTACTGCCTTCTGAAGCCTTTGCCTCACCACAATTCCTACACCATTTCTAGCCTGCCCTCCACCTGCATAGTAGACTCTGGATCACAAGCAAAGTGGCTTTGCTACACTACTCTTCCATCTCATCTCCTGGATACATAGGATGTCCAGCTTCCTCCGTATCATCATGTCATCCACTTCCAAGCTGCGTCCTGTCAGTGAACCTACATTAAACGTAACAATTCTCAGTTCATGTTTGGCAGGTTGGTTGGTTTTATGTCCAGCTTTCGCTCACAAGTGCTATCCCAGGTAACCCAGGCTGGGCAACTAGACACCAGCCAGCCAGTAGCTTATAAACCCAGGACTGCTGGGCTTTATGGCAGGCACACACTGGCCAATAGGGGCACATATACCCCTCCCACCATTAGCACGGGTCCGGGTCGCTGGCGTGGGTCAGAGTAGCCTGCTTCCTCAACCCACTTATCACCGGTAACTACCCATACCCAATTTTGGTGACATTAGTCAACATGAATGTATCATCTAGAGCCATATTTTACACCATTGAATGGCTAGCCCTGCCACAGCATGCAGTCTGTGATCTGTGTTCTCCTATCTTGAGGATACCATGCATCACAGTAGATGCCCAAAGCAGTTGGTCTGTACAACTCTTCCCCTATAGGGCACCATGTAGAGTCTATGCTGCTGGCCACAGCTCCATTCATTGGTGAATTTGAGATGGAAATACTCAGCATGTTTTTTGGACATGGGAGAAACCCCACAGAGACACAGGAAAAACATGCAAAGTCCAAACAGGCATTGGTCAGAGGTCAGGATCAAACCTTGTACATTGTGCATGGGAGCGAACCACTAAGCCATCTGGTCTCTTATAAAATTGAAAATGATATAATGTGGAACAGCATAATAAAAAATGTAAATGAAAGTTTTTTAACAGCAAAGCAATATTAAATTATGCATAAGGCCAACATAAGGGATAATTACAAATAATATGATAATATCAAATTATAATAATAAATAGAATTAATAAATAAATGAAGAGATGTGGTGGAGTGAGAGAGAAAATAATATTAGTAACTTCACAGAAAATGTAACTACACAAATCCAAAAACAAATGGTTCTGCCACCAATTTCACTTAAAAACACTTGAAACTTGAAAACTTTAATAAAATATATGATGATAAGATAAAATAAAATAAACACACTGGCTCATAAACCGGATAAGCGCTTTCAGTATAATACCTTTTTCAACTACACAGACTACTACTACATACTTCTAGATATGTTAGATTTCACTTGTGAGAACAGTGACTGCTTATATTGTATGATGTTGCACATACATAGCTCTCAACCTGTTAGCATGAGACATTCTGGGCCAAGTCATACAAAATGTTGGTACAAAGACATATCAGCAGGGAACATTTTTACATAGTGTTTTCATACATTAGTAGCAAGGTGTTGTGATAACAGATTTGCCATTAAATCCCATTCCGAGTACTGTCAATCAAAGGACCACACATATGGGCCGGGAGTCACTACATTCTGCAAAAATCATGACAGTTGAGAGGTATGTTCATGTACACTAATTAAACTAGACAGCTGGACATTTCTCAGTTGGCTATTATGGGATTAGAACCCACAAGCAGTGACTACAGGAAGACAGACCGTTTTATTTCATTTTTAAATTTTCAGACCACCATCTTATTTAGAACTTTTATTGATTCCTGTTGTGTCAAATCGTGATTTTACACACATGTATGGCTGTGTATGGTGTCAGATTAGAACCCACAAGCAGAGAGTACAGGAAGACTGAGCACTGTCTTTGAAAAAAGTAATTATCAAAGCATCATCTCCTTTTACACTTTATTGGTTACTCTCACTTCAGATCTGGCATTTACACACATGGCTAGCTGTCTAGGCATTCTGTTAACTTACCCGTATACCCTGTTCATTTACTGAGTGCAATTTACATGAGCAGAACACATGTTTGACCCTTAATCTGGGTATTGCACTGCATTTATTTCTGACATGTTGGCACATTATTTACTACTTCACTTTTATCAGTTGACTGGTGTCAGATTAGAGCACACAAGCAGTGACTACAGGAATACTGTACATTTTATTTGAAACCTTTAAATAAGCATAGAAACATCTCCTTTTACACTTGATTGCTGTATGTTATTCCAAATTTTGCTTTACACACATGCATAGCTGTGTCAGAGTTGCATTATCTTACACATTTACACTATTCATCTATTAACTGCAACCTACAGCATATATCAGACAGAATGAGCAGAACATGAGCTTGACTCAATCTGGGTATTGCACTGCATTATTCTGACATATGTTGACACATTATTTAATATTTCACATGAATCAGTTATCTGGTGTTGCATTAGAACCCACAAGTAGTGACTACAGAAATACTGAACACTTTATTTGACAAAATTAATTATCAAAGCACCATTACCTTTTAACCTTTATTGATTAATGTTGCATGAAATCTGGCATTTACACACATGGATAGCTGTGTAGGAGTTCTGTTGACTTACCTGTATACCTTGTTCATTTATTTAGTGCAACCTACAGCATATTCCAGACAATGAGCAGACGAGAACAGTGTCCTTTAATCTGGGTAGACCACAACATTAACTGATGGTTGGAAGCTGTGCTACACAGTACTGTATGCTTACTTGCTTTAACTTGCTTTACCATTTCAGACAGGCAATGACACATTAATAAATGTGTAATATGTCTCAGTGTGTCATACCTGACTGTTAAGACTGCAAAATCTGTATTTACATTATTGTAATATTAACTTGTGCATTAAGTTATTACTGTGATGGTGTTAGAAAAATATGTATTAGTAATATGCATGCTTAGTGCATTCGAGGTTTAAAAGGGTTAATACATTTATTCTGTTCACACTGCATGAATCTGCACAAGCTATTAGAGACATTCCAATCCTGTTATGTCATGAAAATATGCGCAGCTATGATCTGCTTATGCTTTGGAAATTAACAGGAAAGCATTTGATTTCTGCTAATTTCATGAAAATAATAATAATAAGTGTTTCATTTCTACTGGTGTCATGAGACTTAACAAAGAGTTATTGATTTTCTGCTTATGCCATGAGAAAGTACACAGCTGCTGAAGCTATTGATAATGAAAACAAAGGCTGCTTGAAAGTATAAACCGTAGTCAGCATTACTTGTACCTAAGCTACAAATGTACCTTGAATCTAGGTAAAATGTAACACATATATATTAGAACTGCACAATTGAAGAATAGAAAGTTTGTAGTGGGCTAAAAATAAGCCCCAAGGCCAGGTTGTTTTTCTCAAATGTTTTTGTGAATCAACAATAATCCAGTCATGTCAGCAGGAAATCCAAGTAACATTTTCTATGTAACACACAGTGAGTTTTAAATCTGAACATGTCAGCAGAAAATCTAAGTAACAATTTCTGTAGAGTAATACAGAAAGCTGTGTCTAAGTCAACCATTAAAAAGTAACATTTCATAGAACTGTATAAAAGTGGCATACTGCTCACTAGTAATTTAGACAAATCCTGTATCTGCATGTTTTGTCTCCTTGCTGCAAGTAATAAAGGGTGCCATACTTGAACCTTACGTGAATTGGTCTTTGAAGTTTTTTCCTTTGACAGATGGTTTTCCTACTTACCACACACTTGGCTCATCCTAGTCAAATGCCCTGCATGGGAATGGACATTGTGAGCTCTCAGTCCTGCAGCTGTGGTAAGAGAAGCAAACTATTATGCATACCAGTTTGGCACAGATTCAACTTGTATATTGATAAATTACTGGAACATATACTTACATATCTGTAGGGTGTGCCTAACCCTAGCCACTTGGACCTGAATGTCCAAGGTTCCCCTCTTTCTAAGTCTTAGGTCATCATAGTGGTGATGGTGACAATACTGCTCACCACTGTGGGGAATACCAGTAGCACTGATTATGTCCCTGGAAAAATTATCCCGGACCTTAGATTTACATTCTGAGCCCTGGTAGTCGCTCTGCATCAGCCGGAGTCCATATTGGTCTACCTGGAGTCCAACAAAAAACTCTGAACTCCTGCACATCTCACTTTTGCTCACAAAAGCACAATCTCTCACATACAGTAGCAGCCATATCCACAGCCAAGTTAAGACTGCAAAGAATGATGTGAAATTCCTGCCTATTGGCCTTTAAATAGGCTGCATTCCCACCCTTACATGTCAAACTGTAACTTTCAGTGCTGCATCTCTTAGCATCGCGCAAACTCACACAAACCATGTTTAAGTAGAGGTTAGTAATGCACAAACTGGAAAAGGCCATTGAACATGTTTAAGCACTGCTTAGCATTGCACAGATTTTCTAAATTTAACAATTTTTTAATTTAAAGAAAACCAATGTTTCAGTCACCTGACACAAATAACAACCAACAGCAATGCACAAGTTATTTGACAAACCAAGTAAAGCAGGAATGCAGGATAAAAATTTATTCCGGTACCTCGGCCCCAACAGCCTTCAAAGGAATAACACACAAACTTTCAAATGCAGTATATATACTAATACTGCCAATTAAACATAATTACATATAATTGAAAATGATTAATTAAGACAACATTCAGATTTAAAGAGACAATACACAATTCATACTATTTCTATCAACTCTATGACAATAAATACCTATCAAAATGACTTAGAATATTGATTAAACATTTAAATTAACTTCTAAGTTTAACCCTCGAGGTTTTAATGTTCCATATTTTAAGATAAATCTACTTTCTAAATTCAATAGACTTTTTAAATAATTACCTCCAAAAAAAGCATTAGGTTTTGCTAAAGCACTAAAAAATAATGAATCTGCAGACCCTTTATGTGTATTTTGAAAATGTTCAAATATAGGACTGCTCGTTCTAGCATTACGTACATCCCCAATATGTTCTAATATTTTGAGTTGTCGCTTTGTCTGACCTATATAATATTTCACTAAACAGTCACAACCAATGATATAAACTACACCACAAGAACAGCAATTGAATTTGTATTCAGCAAAATATTTAACCCCATTTATAGCACTGCCTGATAGGTTCTTAACCCTCCTACATATCTTACATTTGCCACATTGAAACATGCCAACTTGTTTTTCCAAATTTTTTATCATTCCCAAACTGTCTGAATTTCAATATTTCTTTTAAATTACAATATCTACCATATGAAAAGAAACATGTTTTGGAAAGAGATGCCCAATATCTTCATTACTACAAACTAGAGGCCACAAGAAATTAACAATATCAGACAAAATATCAGAAAATAAAGAAAATTTTGTGACAAAAAATATCCTATTTTCCTTATTTATGTCCCTCTGAATAATGTTAATATTAGATGTCTTAATAATATGATGTTTTTGATCATACTCAAACTTTGTTTTCTTTAAATAGCCTCTGTTTAATAGCCTTTCACAAACTAAATCAAATTCCAAACTCAAAAGGTTAGATTCAGAGGTATGTTCATACATTCTTTTAAACTCCCCATAAGGGAGTGCTTCAATTAGGTGCCTAGGATGTGCACTTGGACATAAAGCAGAATATCTAAAACTGAACTTTCTGTTTGTTGGTTTTTATGCAAGTCTAACATAAACTTGTCAAACTCCAAGACATAATCTAAAATAAGAGATAACATTATTTTTAAAGAATGTCATGCAATACAAAAAATCATTTTCAAAAATTGACATGAACAAAATAGCATAAGATGGAGCAAAACTTGCTCCCATTGCAGTGCCATCTACTTGAAGAAAAAACTTATTATCAAATGTGAAATAATTGTGATTGAGAGCAAATTCTAAAAGACAAATTATGAATGATGTGTCACCTGACACAGTTTAACAACAATATATGTAAAAAGTATTACTTCTCAGGACTGAAACCCAGGGATGTACTACACTGCAGGTCATGACTCAGCCTATTTAGCCACTGGGATAGTGAAGGAAACTTGTATGTCTTCATATATGCTGCGAAGGTGCCTGTAAGCATAGCACAGCTTCACTGCATGAGTTTGCATGTTGCTAAGAATGGCAGAACAACAACAATTGAATGCATCCGTTTTCTATCATTAGCTGTCTAGTGGATGTCTCCTGTATACGTGAACAAAGCTAAGCATCTCTGAGAAGCGTGCCACACCATGCAAACAAGCACATGGAAGGAAAAAAATAATGAAAATTGACTACATCTGGTTTCTCTTATTAAATGTTTAGTGGATATCTACTGTATATGTGAGCAGAGCTAAGCATGGCTGAACAACGTACTGCACCATGCAAACAAGCATATAAATGTAAAAAAGAAAATAGTAACATTGCAATTTAATTAAGTAAAATGTCTTGTACACCTTTCAGTCTAGGATAACAGGATGAAAGGTTTTGTGCTGTGCTTTCCAACTGTCCAAAAGTCTTCTGGACAGTCCACAATTCAAGGACAGCCTGTAAAGTCTGTCTTACATGGATTCAATATCTGTGTTACTGTGATCTCCCTCAGCAGCGCACCATAATTAATATATATGGCGGGCTGCCGAGGAGGAACTGTGGCAGTGCACACGGATACATTCTGTGTAGCCCTGACATGGAGCCTACACAGATTTTATTGAACTTTGGGGTTTTAGTTTTTGTTGATTTCATTACTTTAAGATTCAAACTGAAATAATTGTCCTCTCTGTGTTTGCTAAAAAAAAAAAAAAAAAAAAAAGGACAAAAATAATGTATTATGTAGAGCAAGCAAGACCCCTTTACTCCCTGCTGTGTTAACCAACTAAACAGTGCAAAACATCTGGAAAAAGATAAATTCCTAGTATCCGCTGTGCAGCAGTCTTATAAACAGTTTCTTAAGCTGGCAGATCAAGGGAAAAAGAATGTTTACTTTTTTGAACACTTAACATTATGGATTGCCCGTGTGTGTGTGTGTGTGTATAAATATATATATATATATATATATATATATATATATATATATATATATATATATATATACATACACACACACACATACCCTTACACACACACACACACACACACACACACACACACACACACACACACACACACACACACACACACACATATGTATATATATATATATATATATATATAAACACAAGTATGTATCTGTATATGTATATGTATATATATATATATATATATATATATATATATATATATATATATATATTATATATTCTTCATATTTGTAGTTCATGCTTAGTAAATTGTATTAAACTACAAAGATTTATGAATTCTCTAGGTTTGCAAGTATGAATGGCAGTTAGTGCTGAGGTGGGATGTTAATGAGCTGCCTCCTGTAGCCCAGGTTACATTGTTTGATTCCTTTCACCTTCATTTGCCTGCTGTGTGACTTTGAGCAAATCATTTTAATTTATTTTGTTTGCTGTTTGTTAATTGGTGAGTTTTTAGTCCTAAACCAGTGCCAAAAAGGCAACAGTTCAGAGAATACAAATGCTTCCCAAAAGATATATACTTGTTTATAGTTAAGTTATACACTTGTTTACAAATTATACATCCTGAAAAAATACATTTGCACAAATGTAGCATAATAACCTTAAAAACTAACACAACTTAATTTAGTTGAGGTAATAACACTGACTAAGGAAACAGAAAGCATACATTGATATACAAATATGCAGGGTAAATTGTCAAGCTAAGATTTTTTTTTGCTTGGTTTACTTGTGATTGTAGACTATATACATTGTAATCAATATATAAATTAGCTGAAATCTTGGTCGCACATCTGTTAAAGGATGAAATATACTTTTGTGTGAGGTTAGACTGGATTCTATGCATAGAGTACGATGTTTCATTGTGAAGATGTCCAGTAAGGGATAACTTAAACCTTTAAAACTGAAACTTGGCTTTTTAATCTGAGGGAATGTTGTTCCATAGAGTAGAACTCAATGTGGTTAATGCGGTCTCCTATAGTTGTTTTGAATGGATGTCTACTTATGGAGATATTTTCTTGATTGATTGATTCTTAGGGAATATAACTGTTATCTCTTCAATTGTGGTGGACAGTATCCTTCAATTAAGACTTTATATATTAATGCACCTAGAAGGTTGGTTAATCTTTCTGTAACAGGTAGACAATTTATCTTCTTAAGCAGGTTCAGTGGCATTAAGTAGGTCTACAAGCACTACAAATCTACAACTTTTGTTTTCTGCAATCTGGATTCTATGAATATTGTAAACCATATTCCATTTTTGGAAGAAGTATATTTTTAAAAAGATAAGAGAGAGCAGCTGATCAAATAAGGTGTGAAATTCTGTAGCACAATTTTATTTATGATAAACCCTTGTTAACTAAATTTATTTATTTTATTTATTTATTTTACTTTACATTTGTTAACCGGGAGAGTCTGACTGGATACAGGTCCATTTTCAGCTGAGGCCTGGAAAGAAAAGCTCCAATTACATTCATTTTTAACATTAAAAGCCATTGCTTGTGACATTCATTACAGGCAGACTGATACTGTGAAACTAAGTGACACATATTGTATACACTCTGAGTAATTATGAGAGCAACAGGTAAGACAGTGTAAACACATGCATAATTACGAGGAGCAATAGATAGAATTCATTACAGTAGCTACTAGACAAGAAGGATGAGCAGTTAGTAATGCTAGCTTAACATGTGGGAAAATATTTCCTATCCTGTAGTAATATTAGGATTATGGGTAGACTGAGAAGGTAAGATATTTTAGTGTGATACAGAGAGATTAGTTATATACTATAGTGTTATCCAGGGGTGAGATAGGAACATAGCCTGTTGCTCATGAAGTGAGTTTTAAGGAGTTTCTTAAACTGAGTGATGGAGTTGGATGTTAAGTGGGCAGGAAGGGAGTTCCACAGTTTAGAGATAGAGTGGCTTTAGACAGATTTTCCTGCTTCATTGTTAAATTTAGTGGCCTGTAGGTAATTTTGGGTGCTAGATCTTAAGGTTCTAGTACTGGTGTGAGGTTGAATTAGATGTTGTAGAGCTGGGATTTTGTTTGAGTGATTTAATATTTTGTGCACTAGTGAGAGCTGATTGCTTTGAAGTATTAGTGGGAGCTCTAATCAGTTAAGTTTGATGAGGCACTCACAGTGATGAGTTCTATAGGATGAGCCTGTAGCAAATCTTGCTATCTTATTGTAGCATGATTCGAGTGATCAGTTTTACGAAGTTTAGTGAGCACAGGGGAGGCATAGAGTAATGTAAATAGTAGGTTTGTCCTTGCTATTTTTATTTCTGAATGGTTTGAGAGATAGTGTTTGTTTTGATAGAGAGTAGTCCAAGTATTTTGTGAACTTTCTTAATAGTTTGGGCAATGTGTAGATCAAATCTAAGGTTGTTGGTATTTTCACACTTAGCAGCTTGGTGTGATTGGTAGGGGTAATAGTGGTATTGTTGTTGGAGGTGATAATAAAGCTGCCAGTTGGAGGAAGGGATTTGTGGGAGCTAAAGAGGAGTAATTTAGTTTTGGATGGGTTAAGAATGAGCTGTTGGTTGGTGAACCAAGTTTCGGCTAGAGAGAAGCATTCTTGTGTTTGGGAGAGGAGGTGATCTAGTGTGGGTACTGCATATATAATAGTGGTGTCATCTACATATTGCACTATAGAGGCATTGGGTATGGGGGTGGAAGTTGGTTGGTGAACAGTGTGAATAGTAAAGGTCCTAAGATGGAGCCTTGAGGGACCCCTAGTTAAACAGGCAGCAAGGAAAATATTTGGTTTTGCCACTTTACTGCTTACTGCCTGCCAGATAGATAGCTCTTAAACCAAGAGATAGAAGATGAACTGACGTTTAAGGTGGTGAGTGAGTGAAGGAGTTTCATATGGGTGACCATATCAAAAGCTATGGATAAATCTAAGAATGTAGCACATACGATTAGTCCATTATTTCTGTGGTTATTTATGGTATTAGTGAATGAGGTAAGGGCAGTGGTGGTACTATGGAAGGGTCTAAAGCCATGTTGCTGTGTAGATACTAGTTTGTTTTCTAGCAGATATTGTATCAAGTACATGTGAATTACCCTCTCAAGTATTTTTGATAAGGGGATAGTATAGCTATAGGCCGATAGGTATTGAGTTTGAAAGAGTTACCTTCTTTGTGCAGTGGTATTATATGGATATTTTCCATAAGTGGGGTACTGTACATTCTGAGATGGATCTGTTAATTAGGATAGTGACAGGGTAGGCTATAGCTTCTATAGCTAGTTGTAGATATTCAGTTGGTAGGTTGTCGGTGGCTTGTGTGGTTGGTTTGAGTTTTTGGAGAAGTTTTTGAATGGTCTGATTGATACTGAAATTAAACTTAAAGTGGGTGCTATTGTCTTTTGTTTCAGGTGAAGGAGATGTGTTTGTTGGAGTGGGGTTATTAAGGCAAGTTTCGTTGTTTGCAAGGGTTTGAATAGTTTCTGTAAAGAACTTGTTGAATACTGTGGGGATATTGTCATGGTTATTTTTTGTTTTTGGTGAGGGGGTGGAAGTTTTCCCTGGTAGTAAGAAAGAGTTGATTGTGGCCCAGATTTTTTGTGGGTTATTAGCATGTTTATTTTGAATGTTTTTGTAGTAGGTGATTTTGTCTGCTTTAATGAGTTTTTGGCCTTGTTTCGTAGTTCAATGTAGTTTTGTTTGTCTGTTTGGGTTTTACTCTTATGAAATTGTGTCCGGGCTTTATTCCTGTTTTTGAGGAATGCTTTTGTATTTGTAGTTAGCCAGGGGGCACATTTAGTTTTAATTCTGGTGGTTCTGGGGGGGGGGGGCATGATGGTTAAGTATATTTATGAAGGTTGTATTAAAGTATTGGCCTGCTTTATCGAGTGATAACTTTTTCAAGGGGGTCCAGTTACAACTATTCAGGTCCCTGTTAAAGTTGTTAAGGTTAAAGTGTTTTTTATTTCTAATTTCCCGAACTGTTACATGTGTTATTAGGGATGTTTTAAATCTTAGTAGA
This sequence comes from Protopterus annectens, assembly GCF_019279795.1. Taxonomy (NCBI): domain Eukaryota; kingdom Metazoa; phylum Chordata; order Ceratodontiformes; family Protopteridae; genus Protopterus; species Protopterus annectens. The sequence goes on from NC_056745.1 coordinate 887,557,309, forward strand.
AATGTTGGATATAGATTGCTGAGCCTGTCAGGCAGACATCTAGCAAGGGATATGAGGGAATGATGGGATACAAGTATCCAGTCCAGTATGGCTTGATGTTTAGTTCTTTTCTCAATTCTAGTGGGGATGTAATAATTTGGGTTAATCCATGTAGGTTAATGTGGGAGAGTGGGTTTTGTTTGGAGCAGTTGAGCCAGTCTACATTGAGGTCACCTGGTAGGATGTTTTCTTGGGGTAGAGAATTGGATATCCATTCTAGTAGGTTTTCCATGATGGTAATATTGTCGCCTGGTGGGATATAGCAGCCTATGATGTTGATGCATTTTTTGGGGTTTAATTTTAATTTGGCAAGGATGAGTTCCATGTTTTTGAGCTCAGGTGCCGAGATGTCGAGTCATTCTAGGACGAGGTGACTTTTAAATAGTATGGCTACTCCCCCACCCCTTTTTCCTACTCTGTCTTTTCAAATGATGTTAAACACTGGTGCTGTAATTTCATTATCGTGGCTATCTGGTTTTAGCCAGGTCTCAGTCAGAATGACAATTTCTGGATTATATAAGGTTATTAGAACATGGAGGTCATGGACTTTGTTCAGGATACTCCGTGAATTAAGATTAATAATGAGGAGTGAGTTTTTCTCCCTGTGGAGTAGGGCATTATTCATATTAGGGCTTGGGGTGTCTTGCTTGAGTGGGCCTGGGTTAGGGTGTATGACACCACAACATATGAGTTTTGTCTTGAGGTATAGGTAGAGTCTGCTAAGTTTACTGATAATGGTTATGTGTTTTAATGTAGTGTGGGATTGTCTACATGTTGAGAGTAGTTTGTATGAGAGATAGTGAATAGGGGTGGTTTGGCAGAGATATGGTGCTAGGTGAGTGTAGGCATAGGTGGGTGTATAGTTAATGGATGTAGATTTTTTTGGAATGATTAGGTTTTGTTGAAGTTGGACTTGATAGCTGGTAATGGGACTAGGGTAGAGATGGATATAGAATATAGTAGGAGTTGTAGACTTGAGTTTTTTGATGGTGAAGTCATTATTGTTTTTTATCTTGGGGAGGGTTTGTGGAGTTGGTGGGGTAATATGAGTATAGTAAGGTGATAGTTGGTGTAGTAGTTAGAGTGGAAGGGTAGGTAGGGTGTCACAAGGTTCAGTAATATGGTTTGCAGAGGTGTAATTAGAGGGCTGGTTGGGTGGTCAGATTTACTAGGTTGGATAGGTCTATGGGAGGTGGGTGTAGTAATTGATGAGTGTGGTCTATGGGTATAAGTGCAATTGAAGTGGAGGTGGGTGGGAATGGGGGTAGGAGAGCAGGGACCCACCAAGCATCAGGAGTCCCATGACTGAAAAAAAACAATCAGGAGGGACACCTTTCTGATTACCAGGCAGGTTAGTTCACATCAGTAGGTTGTTTTGATTGAGAATAACTGCCTTATTGACTGTTGGGTTCAAATTCTTTAGGGGACAGATTGTCTGTTTGGGCAGGCTTAGTGTGGCTACAGACATTGATAAGAAGGGCATTAGTGTGTAAATTGTTTTAAGTTTAAGTTTTAACTTTTTCCAAAATGGTATAGGCTTTTGGGGGATTGATTAGCTTATGTTATTCTACCATCTAGTGGCCAATATGGGGAAGCACAAGCCCCAGCAATGAATGCTTAAAAATCTGGAAAGGAAGATAATATGCTCTAGGAGTAATGCGGGTCCATTCAGTGTGCTTGCCAGTTTTTAAAATGCCAGGAATTGTACAACAGAGCAATTCTTGCTTACGATGGTAGAGTATGTAAACTTACTCTTTTTATTAGGTGGTAGTTGGCGTCCTTGTAGAATGGAGGGAGGGCTGGTGTTATTCTCCATTCGAGAGAAGTCTCAGAACATCTGGTACAACTGAGCAGGAGGGCTGCTCTTTTCTTTACCAGTTATTAACCTGGCTGTGAAGAGAGGAAAGATACATTGTGAGACAGCTAATCTACACACGTAAGGGTAAAATGGGAGAACAGATGGAACCCTGGGTGCTGTGCGAGTGTAAGATAGAATAGGCTGGACTGTTGTTTATAAGGTGGGGGAAAGAGTGAGGTATGCTTTTCTAAAGCAGTGTTGCAAAGAGTGAGGTTTGCCTTGCTAAAAGCTGGGAGTATACTAGCAGCAGCTAATACAATTAGGGGAAGATCTTTTAAAACTATTTCCTAGAAATGGTTCATAGGTTCATAGGTAGGTACTAGGCTATTGGCCTTAGGGCCTACATAAGCCCAGCCAAAAAGGTACCCTGGCTTTTGCCAACCAAGAAAATTATCCCTGTGCCCCTGTCGAGTAGAGCCACAGAAGTGATCCCCAAGGTGAATTTCCTATTTCCCAAATAATTATCAAGATTTTTCTTGAAGAGTGCTAATGAGGAGCTTTGTTTGATATAGATAGGTAGTTTGTTCCAGAGTATGGGAAACCCCTGGGACAGGAATCTATCCCTCCATAGGTTCATAGGTTCATAGGTTGGTACTAGGCTATCGGCCCTAGGGCCTATACAAGCCTAGCCATAACAATGCCCTGGATATTTCTTCCCACAATATTTACTTCTCTGGACCCCTGTCTAGCAGGGTGACTGACATGATCCCCAGGGTGAATTTCCTATCTCCCATCCAATCATCAAGGTTCCTTTATTCCTAGTCAAAAATTGCCCATATCATGCAGAATTTGAAGAGGGCCAATGAGGCACTCTGCTTGACATGTATGGGCAGTCTATTCCAGAATATGGGGAGTCTCTGGGTCAGGAACCTATCCCTCCAGCATGTTTTGTTCATTGTGATGACAAGGTTTAGATCCCTGGAGCGTGTGGCACTGAGGGATTGGGATTTCTTTAAGTGGAGCATGTCCTACAGCTCAGGGTTTGACATGGCCTTGTATGTTAAGCAGAGATCACCTCTGAGGAGACGATATGCCACAGAGTATAGCTGGAGTTTTTTTAGACGGTCAGCATATGGCATCTGCTTTAGGCCTGTGATTCTTTTAGTGAGGTATTTCTGTGGCCTTTCCAGCTGTTGCAGATGTCTTGTGAGGTACATACCAAATGGGGCATTATACTCTATAATGGGTCTAATGAGGGGATGAGTACAGTGGGACAATGACCTCCTTTTTTCTGGATGAAAAGCCCTTAGTGATGAGGTGTGCCACATAGAAGGATTTCCTGACTGTTGTGGCGATGTGGTTATCGAAAGTGAGACCACTGTCCACCTGTGTCCCTAAGTCTCTCATCACACTTTCAATGTTTAGTGTACTTCCACCTATGTGGTAATTCATGGGTACATGTTTTTTTCCAAAGGGGATAACTATACATTTCTTGGCATTAAGCTTGAGCCCATGACTCTGGCAACAGGCATCTGTTTGTGTAAGGTCCTTTTGTAGAATATCCACATCATTTGGGGATTCAATAATGGCTCCCAGTTTGCAGTCATCTGCGAATTTTGTTAGTCAGAGTCCCTTAGTGTTGGTCTGTACTTCAGAGAAGTAGATGCCAAACAAGAGTGGTCCCAGGACTGAAACCTGAGGTACTCCACTTGTCACTTGTCTGGAGCTGGATTTGGAGTCGGCTACTTTTACAGTCTGGGTTCTGTCAGTAAGCCAGTTGGCAACCCATTGAGTGACACAGGGATTTATGCCCAGCGTAGTAAGTTTATCTATGATTCCAGAGTGGGGGATGGTGTCGAAGGCCTTGGTGAGGTCCAGATAGGCTGTGTGGACTGCCTTACCCTCGCCCACAGCTCTGGAGACTGATTTGTAGAAGTCAGTCAGATTCAGTACACAAGATCAGCCCTTCACAAACCCAAACTGAGTGGGGTCCAGTGTTTGAAGGTTGCCAATATCTTTGTTTATAAGTTCCATGATAATGCGTTCCATGCCCTTGCAGATCAGGCTTGTCAGACTGATGGGACAGTAGTTCCCGGGATCCAAGGCGGATCCCCCTTGTGGAGTGGGATAACTGTAGCTGTGCGCCACTCAGTTGGCATGAAGCCTGAGGTGAGGCTATGATTAAACATGACACTTAGGTGAGGTGCCAGTTCATTTTGTAGTTGATGTAGTACACAGCCTGGGATGTCATCTGGTCCCATGGATGCTGTATTCTTAGCTTTGGAGAGTGCAGTTTCTACCTGTGTGGCCATGATTGCCGGAATTTGGCAATCTTTTGGTATTGAGATGGGCCCTTTAGGGGGTGAGTGGGGGGTGAAGTTGGCACTAAATCGATCTGCCAGGATATTGGCAATATCCTTGGGATCAGTATATTTATTGCCATTCTGTTGTAGCTCAGAGCAGATCTGAGCATTGCCATTTAGATTCTTGACATAACTATAGAATGCCTTGTGGTTGTCTTTCAAATCTTTGGCAATTTTATTTTCGTAACTAGCTTTTGAGGATTTTATGAGGGATCTCAGCTTCTTACTGAGGCTGGTGAGGGAGTTTTTTGCATCCTGGGATTTTCCTCTTTTCTGCAACAGTTTTTTCCTTCTGTTCTATAGTTTGTTTATTCCAGGGGACCACCAGATTGGCTTCCTTTTTTTGGAGAAGAGCATCTTGGTTCTATTTGGGATGGCACGATTCATGCACGAGTGGATATGCTTGTAGAGTGCCTTAGTGTAGGATTCGGCAGTCGAACTTTCAGATCCCGTCTCCATGGGTGTCATGAAGTTTGTCACTTCTGACTTCAGTAGCATGAAGTTGGCTTTGGAGAAGTTTTTTAAGGAGGTTTCCTTACTGGGGGGGTGGGGGTGGGAATGTGGATGTCAAGGGTGATTTGCTTATGGTCAGACCTGACTAATGAGGGGGTGACCACTGGTGTGGAGCATCTATCTCCCAAGTTGGTAATGACCAGGTCTAGGATATTGGAGCCCCTGGTGGTACAATGGATTAGTTGATCCAGGGCGTTGGAATTTATGAATTCCAAGAACTGTTGGGAAAAGGAGTTGGTACCCGAGTAGTTTTCCCAGTTAATGGCAGGGTAGTTGAAATCACCCAGTATTAGGGTGTTTGGTTGTATCTTAATATTTTCCATTATGTTTAGAAAGGTGTAATGTGAATCTTGGGGCACGGTGGGGGATCTGTAGCAAGCTACAATTTGGATTGCAGTCTTACCTAGTGTTAGTTGCACCTGGAGAATTTCAGATGCATTGTGTTGGGCAACTAGCCTGGAGGTGTGAATATCCTTGGTGAATATGGACACTCCTCCACCTTTAGTGTTTTGGTCATGGTTTTGTGGCCGAAAAGTGTGCTAAGAGTTGTAACCTAGTATTGCAGGGGTACTCTCTGGAGCCTTGAACCAGGTCTCAGTTACTGCACAGATATTGATGTTCTCCATTTTTAGGAGTGCCTCGAGAGAGTGCATTTTGAGGTTTAGACTTCTAGCATTGAGTAGCATTACCTTCAGATTTTGCATGCTTGAATCTGTTACGGTGGTGGTTTTATCCTTTGAACCTTGCCTAAAAAAAGGTACTATAGGGGTGGAAAGAGCTTTAGCCAGTAACCTGAATCCCAGGGGTGACAGGTGCAGACCATCTCTGGCAAAGCATCATGGTTTGTCGATCATGTCTTCCCAGGCAGACAGATACTGGATCCCCTTTGAATGACACCAGAAGCTTAGCCAATTGTTGAAGTCAATCATTTTGTCCTCATACTGTGGTATCATTCTGGGTGAAGGCAGGATGCTACTCAGGGCTAGGGTCATACCTGTCTGGGCCACATGATCCAAGAGCTCTTCCATGTCTCTTTTCATGTAATCCAGAGAGGTATGTCTCAAGTCATTCACTCCAGCATGGACAATGACAGAGTCGTATTTGTACTTGTTGTGGAGTGACTTGAGTGCATGCATTATGTGGCGGATCCTGGCACCTGACCGGCAGCTGACTGTAATTTTTTCCTTGTTCAGCCTGGTGAGTGGGACATCAATGTGCCTGATTATAGAGTCACCTATGACTAAAGTGTTGGGTACATTGTCTTGCCTTAGGGGCTGTTGTTGGGTGGCACACTGGTGTTGTGAGCTATGTGTCACTTTTGTTGTGACTGGTGTTTGTTTGCGTTTCAGCTTTAGAGGTCCTTGTTGCTTGGGCAGGTTAATGTTAAGGGCCTCCGCATATGTGGGTTTAGTGTTGCTATGTGTGGGTGTTGATGGTGTGGGTTTTTTAGGGCTATGAGTTGCTTGAGGTGTAGTTCAGGTGTTAACCTTCTCCTCTTGACTGTCTAGCACAATCTTGGCCAGAGAAAGCTTTGCTTCCAGTTTGGCTATGTAAGTGCATCTCTGGCAGATTGTAGTGTTGGGTGGTAGGGGGAGAGGATTGTCTGTGTACATGAGGCAGTTGCCGCATTGCCCCAGTATGCCCAGATTCACCAGGTGGACAGGAGAAATCACCAGAAGCTGACCCTTGGACATGCCTGTTTGTAAAGTTTAAGAGCTGTTTTCTCTTACCTTTGCAAAGTACTTTGCAATTTTGGGCTGTTTAGTGCCTACAATTAATTTCTCCTTATTGACAAGGAGAGTTGAGTGCTTGTATCAGTTTCAGGCTTCCTAGTGCTTTCCAGCAGGTTCTAGAGCAAGTGCTAGTCACAGGGGTTCAGATTTTAGTGCTACTACTGAGAAACCAGCTAGTTCTAAGGGAAAATCTGAAGAGCAGACTTTCTGGCACCTGGAATACTTTAACTGTAGCCTCGCAGTGCTGCACGATTTGAAAAATGTGCAAACAAATGCGTTTTTAAGCCAGAAAGTTGAAAGGGATAGAAATCCGCCCAAAAAGGCTAATAAAATTACAACTTCAGAGCTGGAAACCACTCCTCTAGCATTAGATAGGCAGTACAATGCTAACCAGTCCCACTGGTAAGCAAAAGGACTTCTCTCTACCACAGCAAGGTCTGGATAGCTCTGAATACAGAAAATAAAGTTCTGAGACAAGCAAAGCCTGGGATATGGACTGGCTAGGAAAAGTGGGAAATGAGCAAACACGATAGTATTTTTTTTTGTTGAAACAGGCTAAACAATGCAATAATACAGTAAATAAACTGTATTGTGGTGACAAGGTTTAGGTCCCTAGAGCATGTAGCTCAGAGGGATTGGGATTTCTTAAGTGAAGCATTTCCAACAGCTCTGGGTTTGACATAGCTTTGTATGTTAGGCAGAGATCGGCTCTGAGTAGGCGATATGCAAAGGAGTAAAACTGGAGTTTTTTGAGATGGTCTGCATAGGGCATCTGTTTGAGGCTAGTAATCCTCTTTGTGAGGTATTTCTGTGCCCTTTACAGTTGTTGTAGATGTCTTGTGAGGTACATACTAAAAGGGGCGTTGTACTCTATAATGGGTCTAATGAGTGACGAGTAGAGGGGGAACAATGACCTCTTTTTTTTCTGCATGTGAAACCTTTTGTGATGAGGTGTGCCACGTAGAAGGATTTCCTGACTACTGCAGCAATGTAATTATCAAAGGAGAGACTACTATCCACCTGTGTCCCAAGGTTTCGTATCATACTTTCGGTGTTAAGTAGACTACCGCCTATGTGGTAGTTCATGGGTACAGAGTTTTTACCAAAAGGGATGACAATGTACTTTTTGGCATTGAGCCTGAGGCCATGGCTTTGACACCATGCATCTGTCTCAGTGAGGCCCTTTTGTAGGATGTTCACATTGTTAGGAGTTTCAGTTATGGCTCCTAATTTGCAGTCATATGTGAACTTTGTTAGCTAAAGACCTTCGGTGTTAGCCTGTACTTCAGAGAAGTAGATACCAAACAGGAGAGGACCCAGGACTGAACCCTGTGGTACTCCACTTGTCACTGGTTTGAAGTTGGATTTGGGGTCTGCTACTTTCACAATGTGGGTTCTTTCACTGAGCCAGTTGGCAACCCATCTTTTGACATAGGGATTCATACCTAGTTTAGCGAGTTTTCTATAATTCCAGAGTGAGGGATGATGTTGAAAGCCTTGGCAAGATCTTGACAGGCTGTGTGAACCACCTTACCCTTTTCTACGGCTTTGTTGACTACTTCAAAGAAGTCTGTCAGATTTAGGAGACATGATCTGCCTTTTACAAACCCAAACTGGGTGGGATCCAGAATTTGAAGATTACCAATGTCTTTGTTTTTAAGTTCCATGATGATACATTCCCTGGCCTTGCAGACCAGGCTCATCAGGCTAATGGGCTGGTAGTTCCTGGGGTCCATGGTGGCTGCCCCTTTGTGGAGTGGGATAACCGTCGCTGTGTGCCATTCAGTGGGCACAAAGCCTGAGGTGAGGCTATGACTGAACACGGTACTTAGGTGGGGTGCCAGTTCATTCTGTAGTTCATGTAGAACAGAGCCTGGGATGTTGTCAGGTCCCATGAATGCTGTGTTCTTGGCTTTGGAGAGTGTGGTTTTTACCTGTGCAGCTGTGATTACAGGAACTTCGCATTCTTCTGGTATAGAGATGGGCCCTTTAGGGGGTGAGAGGGGGGTAAAGTTAGCACTGAACCTATCTGCCAGGATGATGGCAATATTACTTGGTTCTGTATATTTAGTGCCATTGTGCTGTAACTCAGAGCAGATCTGAGTGTTGCCATTGAGATTCTTAACATAGCTATAGAATGCTTTGTGATTGTCTTTAGAATCAGTGGTGATTTTGTTTTCATAACTAGCTTTAGAGGATTTTATGAGGGATCTCAGCTTCTTACTGAGGCTGACCAGGGAGTTCCTCCAATCATGGGATTTTACTCTTTTTTGCAACAGTTTCTTTCTTCTGTCGTAGAGTTTGTTTATGGCAGGGGACCACCACATTGGCTTCCTTTTTTTGGAGGATAGCAACTTGGTTCTGTTAGGGATAGCACGATCCATGCACTCATGTAAGTGCTTATAAAGTGCATTTGTGTAGGATTCAACAGTTGTACCCCTATTGTCCATCTGCAAGGGTGTCGTGAAGTTTGCCACTTCTGTCTTAAGAAGCATGACATTGGCTTTGGATAAATTGTTTTACGGTGGTTTCCTTAATGATGGGTGGGGGCAGGATGTGGATGTCTAGGGTGATTAGCTTGTGGTCGGATCTGACCAATGAGGAACTGACCTCTGGTGTGGAACACCGGTCGCCCATGTTGGTAATGACCAGGTCTAGGATATTGCTGCCCCTGGTAGGGGTGTGGATAAGTTGATCCAAGGCATTGGAATTTATGAATTCCAGAAACATTGAGCAAAAGAGTTGGTACATGAGTAGTTTCCCCGTAAATGGTGGGTTAGTTGAAATCACCCATTATTAGGGTGTTGGGTTGTACCCTAATATTTTCAAGTGTATCATGAAATGAGGAGTGGGAATCCTGGGGCATGGTGGGGGATCTGTAGCAAGCTACAATTTGGATTGTGGTCTTGCCCAGAGTTAGTTGCACTTGGATAATCACGGATGCATTATGCTGAGCAACTAGCCTGGAGGTGTGGATATCCTTAATGAATATGGACATGCCTCCACCTTTAGTGTTTCAGTCCAGATTAGGTGGCCTAAAGGTGTGGTAAGAGTTATAGCCTGGTAATGCATGGGTGCTCTCTGGAGCCTTGAACCAGGTCTCTGTCACTGCACAGATGTCAATGTTCTCCATTTTAAGGAGTGCCTCGAGTGAGTACAAGTGCAAGTTTTACAAATAAATTCAGGACTTATCATCATTCTAATGCTTTAACATTGCAGCCTTATTCAGTTAGCATGGAAAAACAGGCTTTACTGCGGTATATACTAGATATCTATTCTGTGATCCTGACAACACAATCATAAATACTGCTCAACAGTAATTGAAAACACAGCCTAGAACTTCATGAACATATACTCTGTTTCTAGTGGTAATTAGTTTATGCATTATGCTACTGTGAGAATGAGAAATGATGACTAAGTTCTATAGCGTATACTAGCTTCAGCATTTCCTTTTCTCCTTACATGCACACTTTAATTCAACTATAGTTCAGCAGAAAATGCTACTGCATCTTTAGAAAGTTATCTTAAGAAACTCCTGGATTTAGCGTCTGTACAAGTCAGTGAATAAAGGAGCTCTCAAGTAAATAGGCGCCTGAGGTCTAACACAATTCAGAAAAGCAGGTTAAGCAATAGTGATTAAAAACTATATTATAGAAAACTATATTGCCAATACTTTTGTTGAAGGAAAGGGAAGGGTCAAGGGTAAGCCCTAAGTGCATGTATTCTGAGAAATTGTGGATACTGTAGTTATAGTTATCGATTATTGTTACTTGTGGGAGTTATGAAATGTGTGAGGAGTACAAAAAAGCACTGCATTAGTCTTTTTATGGTTAATGAGGAGGTTGTTATTCCTAGCTCAGATGCAGAGGTTAGACAAGTGTTGGAGTTGCTTTTGTTGGCCGAAGGGTGACTGGTGCGATTCTAACAGTAGTATATTTTCAGCATATAATATAACATCTAATGAAGGAGAGTATTCTGAGATCATTAATGAATAATAGTGATAAAAAAAAGGCCGATCCCTGTGGGACACCTGTGATTACAGTGCCATTTAATGAAAGTTGGCTGTTAGGAAGGACTTAAAAGGATTTGTTTTCAAGATTGAACCATTTTATTGTATTAGTACCACAGCTGGATTTTTTGCAATTTGTAAATGAGCAGTCTGTGGTTTACAGTTTCAAATGCCCTAATCATGTCAACAAATATACCAACTATAAGGAAGCCATTGTTGATATATTGTATAATCATATATGTTGTAGTGAGAAAGGCTGTAATGGTAGTAAACATTCATAGGTAAATACTAGGCAAATCAGTCTGCATTACATGCCTAGACAATAACCAGAAAGTGACCAAAGATGAGAATGAAACACTGCACCTTAACCATTATGTCAACCCCCAACCCACAAAAGAGCTTATAGGGGTTTAAACCCACAGTCACACAACTTCCCACACTACTAGCCTGGGGGTTAACCTGTTTCTGAAACCATGTTGCCTGTCTGAGAGGAGGCCCTAGCTGCTGACATTCCTAAGCATTTGTTTCTACAGAATTTCTCAAAGAGTTTGAATTGTGGTCAGCGACTGGATTTTAGTCCATAATATTTCATGCTTTTGGGAAGATGTACCTTTGGAAATGGACTAATGATGGTGCATTTTACCACTGGATATGCTATTCCTATGGTAAGTGAAAGACTAAAGATATAGGATGAAAAACTGAAGATAAAGGTAAGGAGTTTGCCAATTTTATTCTATGCTCTCTGAAGGAAGGTGGGTATAGGGTATAGGGAATTGATGTTTGTAGTGGAAAGTTTTGAAGTTTTTTTTTTTAATAAGGTGTTATTTATTTATTTATTTTTTACAGAAATCTTAGTGAAGTAGAAAGGTACTGTTCAGTATTAACCAGACAGTGCTAGCAGGACTCCCCTAAAAAGGGACATAGATCCAATGGGCATGCCTCATTAACAAGTGAAATTGTAGGAAATTCTGAATGAGCTAAATTTTGTTTATTAAAAAGGAGTCTCAATCAGTGGAAAAGCTATGCTTTATGGTTTTATATATGGTTGCAATTGCATTTTTCCTTCTGAAAAGAAATATAACTAGATCAAAAGACTTCTGTCAATAGAACAGTTAAAAACTCTGTGGTTCTTCATGAAAACTTATAAAAAAAGATATGCTCATGATAGCCATTGGCCAGGGATGCATCACGGATAGTATTTGGGAAGTAAAAGATCATGAAATTAGCATGAACCAGACTATAGTGCTTTAACATCCTTGTCCTATGAATTATGTTGTTTGTATTAGAAATTCAAAGTCTTAATTGAGTAGAAAGAGTTTTCATGTCTTATAAGAAAAAAATTGATAAAATAAAAAAAAAGGAAGAAAAGTTAAAAATTTGAATACATAAAAATTAGAAGAATACATAGAAATATTTCCTACTTGCCAATTTTTAAAACAGACTATGAGACAGAAAAGGGGTTTAGGAGGTTAGTTTAAGCAGAAGTTGCTAACAGAGAAAGAAAGTTAGGAGATGCAACAGGTTATATAGTAGGACAGACTAAGACTACATGTGGTCAAGGCAATGGCATACTTTCAAGTTTAGTAGGTGGGATTTAAGCTCCTTTTTAAAACAGGGAAAGGAAAGGTTGGATCTAATATGGAGAGGGAGTTTGTTCCAATTTAATGAGACAGAGTGTTTGTAAAGTAGTTTGCCAATATTCCTTTTGGGTTTATAAACTGAGAGAAGATGCTAATCAGCACTCTGGATAGGCTGGGGGGAAAAAAGAGAGTAACATGGGAGGGGAGACCAAGGCAGGCAGAGGGGTTGTTGAGTATGAAAAAGGTAGTGTGGAGTTGCAATTGTAGGAGAAGGTGCATAAATTCCAGCCACTGAAGTTTGTTTAGTGAGAGCCAGTGATGAGAAGAAAGTGGTTGGTTTAGAATAAATCTGGCAATTTTGTTGTATGTTTGCTCCAGTTCTTGCATTGAGATTGTTTGGATATTGATAAGGATAGGGGAAGCACATAGAAGACTAGGTAAGAGAAATGCCTGCACAAGAGTGCATTTAGTGGCAGTAATGAGGACATTTTTGTTCCTATAAAGTAATTCAAGTTTTTGGTAGGTTTTTTTGATGGCAGTATGTGCAAGTCAAACTTTAGTTGGTCATCAATTATTACCCCAAGGAGTTTGGTGTATGAGGCAGGGGAGATAGTGGTGCCATCTAGGGATGCAACAGAAAAGTTTGGATTTAAGATGAGAGAGTGTCTAAAGTAGGAAGAGAATGAGTTGAGTTTTCTTGGGGTTAAGGATTAGTTGATTGTTTCTGAGCCATTTTTCAACAAAGATAAAGGAATTCTGTGTTAGTGTGTGTAGTTCAGAGATAGTATTGGAGCTAGATAAGAGAGTAGAGTCATCTGCATATTGTATTACAGATGAGAGACTGCAGGATGAATGTAGGTTGTTGGTAAAAATGTTGAAAAGGAGTGGTCCAGGTATGGAGCCTTGAGGTACAGCTTATTTTCTGCCAGTAAGGTAGGATTTGAACCAGCCAAGAGTAGAAGGAGAGAGGTTCAGCTATGAGAGTTTGTTAAGAAGGATGGCATGCAACACAGTGTTTAAGGCTTTAGAGAGCTCAAGGGATGGACAGGAGATGAAGTTATTATCCCTAGCTTCTGCAACCTTTTGAGTAAAGGATAGTAAGGCAGTCAAGGTACTGTGTTTAGGGCGGAAACCATGTTGCAATGAGGTGAGGAGATTTTCATAAAGGAGATAGGATAGTAGTTGAGTATGTATACATTTCTCAACGATCTTAGAGAGCGGTGAGAGAATAGTGATTGGTCTATAGTTAGAGGGTTCAACAGAGTTGCCACCTTTGTACAGATGAGTGGTATAGAAGGATTTTCATATTTCTGGTATGGTAGATTCCTGAATGGAGCAGTTGATTAAGCTAGATACAGGATATGCAACAGAGTCAGCAGCAATTTTCAAAAATTGAGGGGGGAGTTTATCAGTGGAGGGAGAGCATAGTTTTAGTTTAAGAAGCATGGATTTGATATATTTAGTAGAAACAGGTTGCAAGGTAAAAGGCTGTGAGACAGAAGAGCACAGAGGTTTAGGGGGAGATGAAGGTAACACAGAAGAGTTGGGATAAGCAGAGTTACTAGAGGGTAGGAGTTTAGAGATGGTGTCTATGAAGTGTTTGTTGAGTATGTCTGCAGTTTCAGAGGGAGAGTGATAAGGGAAATATTTAGGGATGGTAGGAGAACCAGTGTGGAGCAGGGAGTTGATAGTAATCCAAAATTTTTTTGGGTCATTTGGGTGAGAGCTTTGAAATTTAGTGAAATATTGGCATTTATCCAAAATAATATGTTTTTTACATGATTTCTGAGTTATTTATAAACTTGGAGAAATGTGAGCGTTTTAGTGGTTTTCCATTTTCTCCATAGAGCATCTCTTTCATGCATCAAATCATGAGTAGCTTTGGAAAGCCAGGGTGCAACATTAGATTTGATTCAGATTTTGCGAGTTGGGGCAAGAGAGTTTAGGACATCAAGGAAAATGTGGTTGAATTTAGTAACAGGACCATTGAGCGGGAGAGTTTTTAGGAAAGACCAGTTGATGGCAGCGAGTCTATAGTTAAAGGTTTCAGGGGAATCTCTGTAGAAATGGGGCTCAGAGAGTTGAGGAGAGTGCCTTAAAGACAGAGATGGGAGAATGGTCAATAATAGAGTCAGGGAAGGTAGAAGGGTTACAGTAGTTGTTTGGAGAGTTGGTTATAGCACAAACACTGATAGACATTTGCTAAACAAATCAATAGTCTTACAATGAAGACAGATTTAGCATTAAAACTTCTCTACCTTTTAAACTCACATTCACTGAAACAGTATTGAAATTGACATTCAAAGAAAATGCATCTGCCCAGTGGCAGGTTAAATTTACTTTTGGGCTGTTTTCAAATCATAGGCCCCTTGCACACATTTTTAGGAGCATGCAACAGTTCGATTCACCTTTCTGACTGCATTGATTATAATATATAATAATTTAATTATATCCCTTGTATACTACAGCACCACTTGTTACAGTGTGCTTTAAAATAATAGGTTTGAACATTTTTCCAGTAAGCAAGGAAACAAAACGTATGAACCAATAATGACAAACTGCCCAGTTCAGAACATTTCAACCATAAAAGGCCACTCAAACTTCTGTCATTACAATCCACCAATATCAGTCAATATGCACATTCTCTTCAGAAGTAAAATTCATCTGAATAATTCCACATTAAAGAGATCTGGAACTAATGAAGAGGTTGTTGCTAGAAAACAAGTTTAAATTTCAGTGTTTCATCTACAAATTCAGTGCCTGCTGACCTTAAAGAATAAATTGTCTGTGTTACATTAAAAATGGTAAGCTGGTATATTGCAATAGGGAACTGGTGTCAAGCTGGAAAACAGGTTCACAGTTACAAGCATCTCATTCAAAGGAGGACATACTCAGGACTGCAGCATCCCACCCCCTTAAAATACAAACCTACCTGCTGTGGGAACAGAACCTACAGTCCTCTACATCAAGAGACAAGTATGCTACCTGCGATGCTACTAACACTGCTTTAAAATTCGATACCACAATAGTGATATCATTTTCTAAACAGAACAGTTGCACATTTTAAGCAGACTTAGCATGAGCAGTAGTAAACTACTCTTCCCTTGAAGCTCACAATTCCTTGAAAATGCATTTGAAAATAAATTCCACCTGCTAATTCTAAATAGGGCATTTCACTCTCTCTCTCTCTCTCTCTCTCTCTCTCTCTCTCACACACACACACACACACACACACACACACACACACACACACACACACACACACACACACACACACACACACACACCTCAGCCTCTTAGTGCAAGAAATCTGGACAAAGCCTAAGATAAATAGGGACAGGTTATAAATATTTCTCTCATGAACTTAAAAATTGCTAGAATAATAGAATTTGTGTTAGTATGTATTTTTCTAAAGGATATGACATCTAAATCTCAAATGTCTGTTATTTAGCAACTTCAATCCTTTTTAGGAGAAATATGGGGCAAAAATCTGGACATTCTGCAAAAACCTGGACAGCTGAGGGGTATGCTACTCCCTTCTTACACACATACAAACATACACACTGAAATCTGGACAAAGCCTGTTATAATGTTGGGGACAAAGGCCCAAAACTAGGGACACATTTAGAAAGTTGCTAGAATAACAGGATTTGTGTTAGAATGCATTTTCTAAAGGATATGAAGTCTGAAACTCAAATGGTTGTCATTATTTAGTAACTTTAATCCTTAGCTCAACCCAGTGGTTTGTCAAAAAAAAAATAATTTTTATGAGGAATAGACCAAGAATATAAGGCAAAATCTGCACATTCTGTGAAAATCTGTACAGTTGAGATGTATGACACACCCATACATCCCCCTACCTCCTTAGAAAGTGGATAGAACAACAAGGTTTGCATTAGTATGCATTTTTTTGAGGATATGAAGTCTAAAACTTAAATATCTGCCATTATTATCTTACTTTAGTCCTCAATGATTTGTCAGACAAAACACAATGTTATGAGAAACAAACCAAAATATGAGTCAAAATATGGATACATACCTACCTCTCACTTTGCGACAGGATGCAAAGGGCGTTCTTAAAAAAAAAAAAAAAAACATTTTTTTTATTTAAAAGAAAATTAATCTCCCAGCCAGCCGGTTCCAGGGGGGCGCATGTGCACCCCTTGCACCTGTCTGGGGGCAACCTTGTATGTAGGGTTAGGGTTGGGGGAATGGGCAGTGTTAATGTTAGGGAGAAAGGTTGGTATAAGTACAGTATTAATGTTAGGGAGTGAGATTTGTATACTGGTTAAGGTGTTTACCTTACAAACGCAAGGTACATGGCTTGATTCTTACATGAGATAATTAGCTAGACTTAAAATGCCCCGCATGGACAGTTAGCCTAATACAAACTTATAAAATGTGAATTGAAAAAAGGAAGTGATTTTTAAAAACACTTTTAGTGTGCATATTGTATATTATATATTTGAAGTTATTTTACCAACTAAAATTAGAGATAACTGTTGCTTGGTTGATTAATTGTCATGTGACTTGATAATTTATTATATCATTGGTTCATTTGGTTTAATTTTGTTTCTAATGAAGTCTTGTATACTAACAAACAAAAGATCTAAAGAACGTTTTGAAGGCTAAACTGGTGCATTTTTTGTGATATTTTGGTTGTTGCATTTATTTTTGGATGCTTTTTTGTTTTTTTATTTCCTTTAAAAAAATTATTTTTCTCTTTGCAGTGTGACAATTGACAAACATTTTCCAGCACAACGTATCCATTTATTTGGATGTAAAAATATTTGAGAAATTTATTTTAATGCATTACCCTACCACCAATACTGTCGTCATTAATGTATTACAATGTTGCACTAATTCCAGTTAATTTTGGAAACACAGTATGGCAGTAAATGTAATATTCTGCATGGTGCAGCTGTTATACAGCTGATGTGAGTGAAATACAATATGTAAGAAAGGTAGGGAATGAACATGAGTCTTCCATAAAAAACATTACATAATGCAGTAAAGTACTGCCATATGTGACCTGATGCTGAAGCATGATTTTTATCCAGAGTATGTGGTCTAATCTGTTAATGATTAATGTGACCCTGATTTGTTTGAACCTTAAATGGTTTTCAGACAATGCATCATAAGGTGCTATTATAAAAGGCTGTTTACTTTGACGCTGTCTTAATGGCATATTTAACACTGAAATGTCTCTTGATTAGGGTTAGTATGCATTACATGAATGCATTGTGCGTGAGAAGTCATTGAAATAATCAGCCTGTTTTATGTGACATGAAAAGGCTAGCTTTTTCTGGCACATGTATGTTCAATTAATTTCACAGTGAGAAACTAGAAGACTGACACCGTGCCACTTTTGCTATTGACTGATAGGCATATTCTGACTGTCAAAGCCAAGAACTGTATATCTGAGTTTTATTTCCTTTACAGAATGAGCATGCACTATTCCACTGTGTATGCATTTACTGAGGTTCAAATTCTAATTGCCTAGACCCATCAAAATGGCAGTTTAAAAGATGAATCCCTTTTGCAATTTGTTAAGCCATGATATTAAATATCAGAAAGTGATGAGTGTAGAAAGTGATGGGAATGTTGTTGGACTGCTTGTGATGTCCATTTATCCGAAGTTAGTGCGTGAAACAAAAGGAAAGAGAATGTCTTTTCCAGATGTTCTTGATCACACTAGACAGAACGCTGAGAAATATACACACGTATAGCTGCATTTTGTAGTTCATATTTCGGAATTATAGTTGTAATTACACTTAACACCTACATTTACTGGCATTTTACACTGTAATGTAACAGAGATCAGAAGATGATACTATCACCTCATGTATTCACCTTGATGCATATATTTGACCCCGGATTCACGAATCCTCCGTGTAAGACTTAATAAGTCTTACTCGGAGGATGCAGTTGAACGGTATGACGTCAGCGTGCCATGAATATGCATGAGGGCACGCTGACTCAACCGTAAGTCTTACATGGACCGTGTAAGAAAGCAGGGGGTGTGTCCGACTGCCGAGCAGTTTAAATGTCCATGCCCCTGCAAGTGTTTAAAATAAAAGCAAATAAACAAGAGTGAGTCCGCTCAAATGTCCCTGCACCCAACACCTCACTGTCTGATATTGTAAAACCCATCACAGTTCTAAAACGCATAACATTAATTTTTTTAAATTCCCAAAATAGCTGCCCGTATTTGCGCGTGTGTGAGCGGGTGTGCCCATTGCTTAGCTACAGTTAGCAATTCTGACATGGAAGAGCATAAGAAAGAATGTTTATGCAAATCACACCAAATAGCAATAGCTTAATGGTAGAGCATTCGCACAAAGAAGAGGCATTCATGGTTCGAGTTCCACCACTCCCTTTCGTATTTATTTTTTAAATCAGTATATGGAATAATACCTAACATATATGTTTAAACATAACTAAAAAGCAGTGAAATGGCCAATGTATCAGTGAACAAAATAAATATTTTAAAGGATCCCAATATAAAATTGCCTGCAGTTAAGCAGCGCTTCACCCAGCGCAATAGAGTTGCCCATAGTTCAATAGCGCTTTACCCAGTGCAATAGAGTTGCCCACAGTTTAACAGTGCTTTACCCAGCACAATAGAGTTGCCCTATGTTTAACAGCGCTTTACCCAGCGCAATGTGTTTGCGCGGATGTGCGCACCACACCAACCAGGGCACCGTAGGGCACCGAGGAGCAACGTAGAGCAAAGTTGCTTAAATGCAGCCACACCCCCTAGCCTGTTTGGACAGTATGAAAATAAAATGAATGACAAAGTTTGAACCCAGGACTCTGTGCATCAGAAGCAAAGTACAGAACCACTAAGTCATGACAACATAGGGGAAGCAGCCACTGTTAACATTCATATACTTACTAATGGTGGTTTAACCATTACTAAGCAGGTCTGCAGTCAGCCAAGAATTTTACAAAACAGCCAATCACAAAAAAGTGCGGGAAATGCGGCATATTTAAGCCCCACAGGCGGGAATACACGCCATAACTGATTGTAGCTCACATCTGCAGTTAAAATGTCTGGTGTTGGAGAGGGAACACGCTTCCGAGCGCAACGTTGGGGCATCGAGGAATTGAAATACATGGTTTGGCTCCTTGTCCACTGTCATGAGTCAAGACTCCTGCAGGGCCAGCTCCAAGGGATGGAGTACAAGGCAGAGGCTTGGAACCGGTTAGCTCGTGACCTCACCAGTGCCACAGGCATTCCTCGGACTGGTGAGCAGGTCCATCACCACCATGCAGACCTGAAGAGACTAAAGTAGGACCGCCTGAACCAATGGATACAGGAGGCCCGTGGGATGTGGAATGCCCCACAACTGAGTATGTAGCCATGGAATGCAGTATGTAAGAATTGATAATGGAGTATGTATAATGGATAGGTATGTCTCAATATCCCTTCATTTACTTTACAGCTGCAGGTGACCGTGCTGCGAATCAGCAAGCCTATGCTGATAGGCTGCTAAGGCTGCGCCACCAGGCAGGTTAGTGATTATTCTGCATGTATTGTTATATAAAATATGGGAGAAAGCATGAAAGAAAGTGTTGTAGTCCAATAATACAGCCATAAAATTGCCTGAATAAGTCCTCTGCATGTACTGTCAGATAAAAACGTCAGAGAGGCAGAAAAAGAGTGTAGTAACCCATTAAGAAAGGTAACATATGTCTGGAATAATATCTCTGCAGGCACTGTCATATAAAATAAGTGAGTGAGCCTGAAAAAAGAGTGTTCTAACCCATTAAAAAAGGTATAATATATCTTGAACATGTCTGCCATATACACCATTAAAACAAATAAAGGAGTGAGCCTGTGGAAAAGTGTGTAATGTCATTAATAAAGGTCTAAAACTCTGAGTGTGTCTGTGTCACAGAGTTTGAAATGTTGTTGTACACTTGCATTATACAAACAGTCCTGTTTGAAAAGGTGCTGGCAACCCAGAGTTGTGCAGTCCCATATAAAGTGGGTGATGGAAGTGCTAGTAGCTGTGAATCATATATACAGTCCACAACAGTCAGTTACTGGCTGGCATGAATAAGTAAATCTGGCACATATATAGCATGTTATTTTTCCTCAGAAATGTGAGTGTGTAAGGAATGCAGGGTTCTGTACAAATCGAAGTGAAAATTTCATGTGAAAACATCCCAGATATGTAGATCAAGAAATATAAATGCAATCAAGAAATATGTAGCAGTAGCATCTGCATCCTGGACAGTTAGTATATCAGATATAGGTTAGGCATATATTGAACTAGCCAAACCCATTACACAACCTAATGTATGGTGGCAAGTGTAATAATACATGCAGGGGATATACACTTGCAGTCACTAGGAATGTAGTGTAGATGAAAAGGTAATTATAAGATGTTAACCGAGGTTTTTTCTACACCCTACTGTATGTGCATAAACCATGCAATTCCACACCTCAATGGGTATGTGTAATCTTAAATATTTATTGGGACATATGTCCTATTGTTCTATAAATATTTGCATTCACGTTGATGCATGTGCCCTGTTTAAACACCACAATCATGGTGGCCTGTTGCTACCAAACATCCCTGCATGCTATTGGAATATCCACTGTGGTTCAATATATGCATGTGTTATGCTTGCTGTTCAACTGTTGTAACCTTCGTGTGTTGGGTTAATGGGAATATTACTGCATTCTGTTACAACTAATCTGGAATGCTGTTTTGCTTATGTTGAAATTAAACACGCCTAATCACAGAAAGTATGGGAAGGCCGGTCCCAGCGGACCCACCTGTCCCTCCTCAACTGGGGAGTGCACCTGGCACCAGCAGGTCTGGTGCTCAGCCCGTCCTCCCCTCCTCCGTTGGGCCTGTGCCACCTTCGGGTGGAAGCGCTGCAGGGGATGGGGCTCGTTCCCCCCCCCATGCAAGCGTGGGCAGAGAAGGGCCACCTGTCACCCTTCGAAGGGTCTGGGTTGTGGTGTGTAGGGAGATCCAGCATTCAGTAGCTGATCCCCTATGCCAGCTTGAGGCGAGAGTTGTGCATCTCACAGGTGAGCCTGCCCATCCTACGCAGCTCCCAGCACAGCCACCCTCGGGGCTGTGAAGGTACAGTGGTGACTGCCCATGGGTGGGGATCTCAGTTCCACTGTTACCATCTGTGGGCTCATGGGCTTGCGATTTCCAAACATCCGACCCCGTCAATTGTGTTCACCCACCCCATGTGTCATACACCACCCCTGTATGCATCTTGTCTGTTTACCTTCCCAACCTACCTCCCTGGACATACCTACTTCCTCTACCTCACTTCCCACTCTCACCTGAAAAAGAAAAAAAAAGGGCAATCTGTACCCACAAAAAAATTACACCCCATACATAGCTGCCCATTTCGCACACATGTCCATTGGATATGTAAGCTGATAATTAGAATTGGCAGTACAACATACTTTGTTGTCCTCACCTCTCTCCCAGGGGTGGAAGGTTTCAAATTTCACTCCAAATTCATTGCATATGCACAGCTGTTGCTGTTAAAGAAATGGACAGCTATGGACCTTCCCTACACCTGTCCTGCACATCCTGAGCTTGTTTAGCTATTGTCTGTCCCTCTTTGTGCCCCCTTTTCACCACTTTTCTATCTCCCCATTTTCTTTTCTTTAAAAGAAATTAGAGCGGGGGTTAGTGGGAGTAAGCACTTTTAAGCGGTAGTAAGTGGGTTTAAGCGCGTGTGCGCATGTGTATGCTTAACTAAGCATCGCTAAGCATCGCGCAAACCCACAAAAACCCACTTACAACTGCTTAAAAGTGCTTTAGTCACACTATGGCAGGGCCCTTGTTCTGCTCGGCAGCAAAAGAAAAAAACTCTGCCAGTCTCGAACCCCAGACCATTGACACAATAGCCTGCATGAATTACCACTAAGCCACAGCAGATATACAAATAACTTGGTTCTGAAATAAATATATCATGCATTACAATGAGGGAATGTAAATGGGAATTAGGAATGATATAACACAAATCCTTTTCTGTGGGTCTTTACCAGCAGTGGTTGTGGAATTGCATGATATGACTGTGAAAGGAGAACCAGCCATCCTAGTAGGGAATAATGTTACAGTAGCACCTTACAAACACCACACAGTATCAGACCAGGATAAATACTGGCCACAGGAATACAGTGCAATAACCACATTTGTATGGCAGTTAATTGTGTAAGTGAGAAAAAAGTACATACTCCCATGTATCATGTGTAAGCATTTGGAGGGGTGCTTACATGTCTACACTGAGATGTGTGTACTGGAAGCAGCAACATTCAGGTTTGAGTACAACATGCATATAACTGGCTACAACCCTAGCATCAGATAAGAGACATATACCAGCCTTCACACTGACACAATGGTGTCCAGAGCAAACAAGCATGGGCCCCACCTTGGAAATCTGAAAGGGCTACGCCTACCTAACCTAGCATTTTATAGCAGTGGGCTGCAATCACAGTGAGTAATGCAATCACCAAACAGCAGGCTGTATGCAATTACTGAATGGTGGGCAGCAATTAGTGCAGAGGCTGTCACATGCACAAGTGCAGATACCTAGAAAAGCAGGCTGTACCTGTAGTCCACACATGCAATTATATCATTGCAGGTGCTGTGAGATAGAGAGTGAGAGAGAGAGAGACACAGACACAGACATAGACTGAGACAGAGACAGAACAGAGTGAGAAACTGAGACAGAAAGTTAAATAGAGGGTGAAAACCCAAAACAAACTAGCAATAAAAAAAAAAAACTACAAAACCGTAACACAAGGAGCAGGGAAATACAAAGGTAAGGTATGTAACTCACATGTATGTGTTGGCATGTTGTAGATGTTCCTGAAGAGTACTCTACACACTGCAAATCATCCATGTGTGGCAGCAGTATGTATCTATCTTAATCTGCACATGTGCATAGGACAAGGGGCATACTGCAACTGTTAGTGAAGGGTGGACAGATATCTGTCAGTGAAGGTTGATATGTGCATATATCCACGTAGGTCATAGTGTATGGCCTGGAAGACAGCATGCAGTGTGCAGGAGCGGCCTTAGGTCAACTGGTGCCCTAGGCAAAAGGCCTCCACAGCGCTCCCTACCACACTTCCTGGTGCCCCCATCTTTGTCTTATGACATAACATAAATAGTGGAAAAGCACCCCTGCTAGAGTGGCGCCCTTGGCCGCCGCCCAGTTGGCCTATGCCTAAGGCCAGCTATGGTAGTGTTGATATATGTCATGTGGTGGTTAAATGCTGTGGGACAGATTTGTCAAATCTGCTGTGTTACAGCCAGTGAGGCCTGCTAATGCTACAAGGGCTGAGGACACCCACATGCATTCTGCACAACACTGTGCAATTTAATCACATACCTGTACATCCCACAACTGTAGCATAAGTGATATCCCCACTATGAAAGGTGGACTGTACATGTACCTATATGTACATCCATATGTACAGCAATGGATGTGTACATGTATGTGTATAGATATGCATATATATATATATATATATATATATATATATATATATATATATATATATATATATATATATATATATATATATATACATATAGAGTGAGAGAGAGAGACAGAGAGACACGGGGTCATATGTACCGCAACAGGTGTGTGGTGACCAAGGCATGGACTGTAGACAAGTGTTGATAATGCAGTGCCATTCCACCTTCCCAAAACAGTGTACCCATTAACTATCACATAGGTAGAGATCTACCTAACAGTGAAGGTGTGATAAGGGAACATGGGACACAGGTGGACAGTAGCCTCCGTTTTGATGAAGACAGTGCCACACTACACCTGGAATCTGTCTGTGTGGTATGTGCCATGACAAAAGGTGTGTCATCTATGGAAATATAGGGTAGAGTTCTCCTCTACTCATCACAATGCCCTGTGTGGTATGTACTTCACATGACAACTACACTAGGTGAACAGGCCACAGACAGACCTCCCAAAGGGTAATACTGGCCGGAAACAGATGCCCTATGCAGACTGACTCACAAAACTACAACTACACTGTATTGCATACTGGCCACACAGAGGTGACCTCTGCCAGACATACAGAGGTATGTCACACCCATAGCTGGGTGACAACCACCATGGCAACATATCACAATCCCTCCGGGATACACGCTCTAGGGCCCTAAACCTTGTCAGTTCACTAAACAGCACATTCTGGAGGGATAGGTTCCCATCTCAGAGATATGCCATACACCAGAATAGACCACATAGCAATAGCAAACAAGGCTCCTCCTTAGCAGTTGTTATAAATACCCCTGATGATTGTGTGGGAGATTGGTAATACACCCCATGAAACACCTCTGTGGTTCAGGTTGGCAGGGGCAAGTGAAATCAAAGTACATGTGTGTCAAAGGCCAGGGTAGAATATGGCTAGGCTGCCGTAGGCCCTAGGGCCAATAGCATATTACCTATCTATGACACTATGCACTCACACATGTACTTAATGCAATAGCTGCTATGTGAGGTTGAATAAGTGTAACGCTGAATGTGTGCAAGATCTGTAAAGGTGTGATAGCTTAGTGTGATGTTGTATCTGACATGGTAGTGCCTATCCTAGCTGTGAGGACAGCAACTGATGTGTAATGTACTGTTAGGCAGACATAGTTGTACAGCATATGATGTGATGTAGTTCTCCGTTGACGAATGTGGTGTCTCATTGTAGGCTAAAGCAATACATGTATGCTTAGTGAGTGGCACTGCTGGTGAATCCATCACCAATATGAACTGTAGTACTACCTGAAGCTGTAGGCCTAAACAGCACAGTATGGTGTGTGTTCACATTGCTTGGAAACACTGTCATGTGTGTTTCCTGTAGTCTGCACAGAGGACAGAATGCAGGCATAAGGGTGTGTAAGTAGTGGCACACAGTACCATATGGTACACAGGTAATGCTCATCTGAGTTGGCATACAGTGGTGCATTGTATGTTTACCTGATGTGTGTGTGATTATGCCTGTACAATGGCTGCAATCATATGTGTGTTACAGGGTAAACGTGTGTATCCAGCAACATATATAGTCTGTTACAGCAGTATGCCACCTATAGTAACAACTGTACACATCTGTTAGGCAGGGCTATGGCATCAATGACTAGGGTGGTTGATTGGTACTACTGTACCTGTACTTTACATCCATTGCAATGGATGCCATCTCTGTTCGTGCATTGGTGTGATATACACCCCTGTCTTGAGGTTGTGCAATATGTCGCAAACAGTGTGTCGGGTACTGTTGTATAGTGATGTGATATATAGAGTCTGCCAGGCAGTGTTAGTTAGTTGTGGCCTGAGAACCAATAAGTGGTATTGAACGTGTGTAACCTCTGACAGACAATATGATGGTATATATGTCAGTAAAGTGATATCTGTGGGTAAAGGTGTAAAGTGTACCACAGGACACTCTCACACATATTGTTCATATCTTTTTCAGCCAGATGGCCCACCAATGCAACCCAGCGTACACAGCGGATGAGGAAGAGGTGATGCTTGAAAGCCTCTTGCAGCGGTACACAATGCTGTTCTCCAGAAGCAGCCAGCACCAGCAGGAGTGGAATGCACTGTGGCAGGAACTTGTTCATCGGGTAAATGACATAGGCATGCATAACTGGACATATGAGCAGGTACGCCATCACTGCAGTGATTTAATTAGACAAGTCCGGTGGCGTGCATCTGATATCCAAAGACAACAGCTTGCCACAGGTGGTGGGGTGGCCATTCATCCCCCCCTCACCAGAGTGGAGAAGCTGCTCCTAAGTGTGGTGGCTCCTGGACAACAGCTACATCAACCTCTGACATGTGTTGTAATGGAGGCCGGAGCCACCCAGCACATCCACCTGGAGCAAGCAGGTAACATGCCCTATCTGTAGACTACAGTTAACTGTATTGTTAGATTATGTCTACATGAGATGTGTACTGTGTGTTTAGCAGTTCTGCTGCCTAGTGTTGTGCAATACGGATAGTTTGAATAATATCCCTACACCTGTGACTGTTGACTGTTGTTGTACTGCAGTTTAGCATAAACACTGTAGCAATGCCACAGTTGTGGCCACTGACGAACTCTCTCATATTCTTGTAGGTCCCTCTGGTGTGACGGCAGGGCAGCCGATCCATGCTGGTGAGTGTGTTATACCTGCAATGTTGGTAATGAAATATGCATGTCATAGGTGAGGTGTAGGCCATGTACACGTAACACACTGACGCATAATGCATGCCGTGCATGTTTGCTGTGAGACATTGCACAGCTCAGTAATGTCAGTAGCTGCCTCAATGACATGCAATACACAGAGCATGACACACAGTTGTGGCAACCCTATATTGCACATTGGATAGGCATAGTTGCAACACCTGTACACAACATAACACATTTATCACATGCAGTACACAAAGTCATGTTACATATGGCATAACCACACACCTGCTGTAAGGTCACACCTCAGTATCCCACATGTCATCCACACACACATGATGTACCTCAGGGGTACAGGCCTATCATGGGGCTGTGCAACACTCTTCAACACATAACACAGTCATGTTAGGCAATTCTCCCTATTGGGCACCTCATACACCCATGTACAAAGTGGCTGTGTAATAGTGAACGTATCCACGGCACTGTAGTTCAGGTACAGCATGCTAGGCAGTGATCTGTCACACAGTAGTAGCCGTGAGTGACCACAAGATGCATGATGATGATGATGGCACCCCATCCAGTTACAGTGACCACAGTACTACACATAGCAGTCTTTGCTGTGCATCTCATTGTTCTTTGTGTGCAAACATATGCACCTATACACACTATGCATAGCATGTTGTGTGTGTGCTTACATATGCTAGTATACACATTTTGCACAGCAGTCGCCATCTGTACAAAGAGTCGCATATATGTCCTGGTATGCTATTGGGTGTATAGGTCACATGACACACATTGGGTATGTGTGGTGTTTAATGTTGCAGTCGTGTAGCATGCCATGTCATGGCTGGCACCGACATATCTGCAATATGTCCCACACTCACCATAACCACTGTACAATGTCCATGTCGAGCATTGGGATTCCTTCACATCTACATTTACCACTCATCCCATGTCTGTACATTGCATGCATTTGCTACACCTGTGCCCACTATTATGTGCTATGGACACAGACACTGTCATCAGACATGGCAATCTATGTGTCACACAGATAACACATGCAGCCATGGTATGTATACCATTGAGTGATGGTACACATGACATTGCAGAGCAGATAATACTTGCACAGCAATGTTGTGTCCATGTACACATTGTGTTCCAGGGTGTAGCCAATCACTGAAGAACTACACACATGCATCAAAGCCATGTATAATGTCATTAGATAGGGCTGTCTACACTTGCACTGCATGGTGTTGAGCAACACATGGTCTGCATGCTGACATGTGTGTGGTGACTGTTTGCCTTGTGATACTGTCACCCACCATCACCCACTATTGTGTATGTGTTGGATTGCTGGTGTGTGTGTGTATGTGCTGTGGTGAGCAGTGTATTTCTGTGCATGTGTGTATATGTGCATGTGTGCATGTGTGCATGTGTGCATGTGTACATGTGTGCATGTGTGCATGTGTTCATGTGTTCATGTGTGCATGTGTGCATGTGTGCATGTGTGCTAACATCATGTACAGATTGTAAAGTGTGTTTCCTGTCTTCCTTCCACAGGTGCTGAGTTAGGGGTGGCTGAATGCAGCAGGGAACCTGATGTCACCGCCACTAATAGTGGGGATGATGAGACATATATTGTAGCACAGGAAGCTCTGACAGGATCTGTCGTTGGTCCACCAATCGACAGTACACAGCGATCAACCCCATTTATGTGCACACTCATACTGCCAATACATCCCTCGTCACCAATGGCCATAGCTGAGGGACAGCATACAGTTGGCATTGACCAGGAGAGTGTGGTACCTATGGCACGTGCATCCCCTCACAGCAGCCATAGCCAGATTACTGGAACGGTACCACATAGGCAGATGTCCAGGGGTTCTCGGGGGAGCACCACTGGGCATATTGCCCTGGCAGATGTGCCCCCAGAGGTATTACAACCTCCAGTATGTTCCAGGCTGTAATGCAGGCACAGGCACATATGGAACGGTACACCCGACAGGCACTAAGGGTGCAGAGGGCCCATTACACTGCTATCAATGACAGCATCTGTGACCTTGCCGGTGCCATCCGGAATTACACCGAGGTCATTGATAGCCATTGGAGGGAGACATTAGATGTCCTCCACAATGTGTTAGCCATGAGCCAGGACCATATGGGATGGATGAGAAGCCAACGCTGATGCATGCCGGCAACAGCATCAGCTGGCAGTCATCGCCCGTAGTGGCGGTACCAGCCCCAGCAATGCTGGGGCTGGCCTGTCCATTGACCGTCCTACTAGACCACATTTATGTGGTGCTGGCCAGTCCCAGCAGGGACATGGGTCCAGTCATCATACCTCTGCCTCTGATGATAGCACCCAGTCAGGGTTGTTACTCGATACTGCCCATAGCACCCCTGCTAGGCACAGGTCCTGTGTCCGTGGCCGGAGACAGTGATCTGTACAGCCTAGCAGGTACAGTCTGTGGCTGTCCCACAACCGCCCATATATGGCAGCCACATGGTGGAGTTTTGTGCATGCAGACACACACATATTTACCATACAACTAGGGCTCACACATACACACACACATTACATCAACATTGGCCCATGCAGTACTGTTGTCCAACACACACACACACACACACACACACACACACACACACACACACACACACACACACACACACACACACACACACACACAGACATGCAGATTGGATCGGTCAATGTGAGGCTCTGGCAAACCTACAACACACCCTGTGCATATGATGACACCTGTGCCACCTCCTGTCATCTGTCACATTGATGCAGGAATAGGCTAATGTGGTTCTGATGCACAGGGTGACATTATAACAGTGTAGCAATAGTAGCAAGATGCCAACAGGAAAGTGTACTGATATCCTTGTAGGTATATCTGAGCAGGGATTATGCATCACAGCTCTGATAATCATTGTAGCATTGTTTACACCAGTGTTAGGTCTGAGTATGTATTGCACACCCATGTGCCACTTGGCTGAAGTGTACAGTGTTGCCAGCATGTGTTAGTGAGTGGACAGTACGTGTGTGATGTGTGCATTACAAATTAGCGTGTGTACATCTGTGAACACGGTGTGTGCGCACTGTCTGCATGTACGTGCATAGTGGACACGTGGGATGTGCGACATACCCTGTTCTACACATTAACATCTCATGGTATCTTTTGATGGCCAGTATGCATTCTACTACAGATATGTACTAACATGCATACACATGTGTGTATGACATGGGTTGGCACTATGCTGTGGGTGATAACGTTGATATCTGTCAATGATCTGCAGTCTGGTAGTATATACCACCTCAACAGCATGACTATAACCAATCATTAGATGATGTCCTGACAAATGACTCACAGTTGCAGGGAACTTAGTAACAGTTGGATCCTTCCAGTACTATACTTTAACAGTAACCAGTGGTATTGACCGCCACACATTCCTGGGACCACACCTGTGTGGCATGTAGCCCTCTTAGGTACATGCAAACACACTAGGGATATGTCCATCCACATCTGGAAATGCATGCATTGGCCTACACTGCATTTCCCGGATGGGGTGCATATCCTACACAAGGATATCATACAGACAGATACCTGTTGTCCAATACATGCTGTATAGCAGTATGCTGTCTATGGCATAGTCATCCACATTTACTATACATACTATCCCGACAGTACCAAATAGGTGGTAGCCCTAAACATGTATGTTGGGTACCAATGTGTACAGACAGACACGTGTTATGTCATCTGTCCCTTGGTATCCACATATCCATAGGTATTGTGGGGTCCCTCGGTGTTTCACATAACACATTAGGGGCCTGCATGCATATCCACAGGGCTGGTGCACACCTATAATGACTGTCCATTATTGCCAGTCATTGTTGTGTATGAACATTTCTGACATTTACCCCGGCAATTAACCTCACTCACAGTACTCTATAGTATGTGTCATGGGTGTGTGTGGCAGGGATGTCCTTGGCCACGGATCACTACATTGGCCGGGCTTGACGCATACATACATATGTGACCTATGATCTGAGAAGCAGCGGCACAATCTGTCGAAGGTTACAAATGTATTCATGTAGTATGCAGGCTTCACACCTATGTACTGATTAAAGTCACATGTACACAAATTTATTTGACACGCAGATACCCGATGTGTGCAATGCACATACTGTCTGAAACATAAGTCATACCGTAGTAAAAGCAAAACCCAGACTGCATTGACCACCTGTGGCACACACACTCACCGTTGGCAGGACTCAAACCCCTACCTAACTATGTCATGATACTAGAAAAATACACATTAACATGGCGCACTATATGCAATACTGGTTGGTTTCTGTTCTCCTTGAACATTTGTAGGATGCTGACATCATCGAACTTTCCAAAGAGGGATGTATCTCTCTTAATGTGTTTTCCCAGTCTCCAAAAAGGATATGCCTCTCAAAGGAAATCACACACATACACACACCCCCCCACACACACTTAGCATTTGCGGGGCTCAAACCCCTACTTAACTATGCCATGATGCTAGAAAGATATGCATTAACACGGTGCACTATATACAATACTGGGTGGCGTTTGTTCTCCTTGAACATTTGTAGGATGCTGATATCATCGAACTTTCCAAAGAGGGATGTGCCTCTCTTTATGTGTTTCCCCAGTCTCCAAAAAGGCTACTGCTCTCAAAGGAAATCGCACACATACACACTTGGCATTTACAGGACTCAAACCACTACCTAATTATGTTATGATACTAAAGGGATACACACTGACATGGTGCGCTATATGCAATAGTGGGTGGTTTTTGTTCTTCTTAACATTTTTAAGATGCTGACATCATCGAACTTTCCAAAGAGGGATGTACCTCTCTTAATGTGTTTTCCCAGTCTCCAAAAAGGCTACTCCTCTCAAAGGAAATCACACATACACACTTGGCGTCTGCAAGACTCAAACCCCTACCTAACTATGTTATGCTATTAGAAAGATACGCATTAACACAGCATGCTATATGCATTACTTGGCGGCTTTTGTTCTCCTTCAATATTTGTAGGATGCTGACATCATCAGACTTTCCGAAGAGGGATGTACCTCTTTTAATGTATTTTCCCAGTCTCCAAAAAGGCTGTGCTTCTCAAAGGAAATCACACACATATACACACTCTCTACACACCGACACGGCATTTGCAGGACTCAAACCCTACTTGAGTATGTTATGATATGATAGAGATACACGTTAACATGGCACGCTATATGCATTACTGGGTAGTTTATGTTCTCCTTGGATATTTGTAGGATGCTGACATCATCAGACTTTCCAAAGAGGGATGTACCTCTTTTAATGTGCTTTCCCAGTCTCCGAAAAGGCTACTCCTCTTAAAAGAAATCACCCCCCCCCTCACACACACACTTGGCATTTGCAGCACTCAAACCCCTACCTAACTATGTTATGATACTAGAAAGATACGCATTAACACGGTGCGCTATATGCTTTACTGGGTAGTTTTTGTTCTCCTGGTATGTTTGTAGGATGATGACATCATCAGACTGGACATGGTAATGTGTGTACACATTTTTATGCAATCCCAGGAATGATCCATGTAGGTCGGCAGGCATCAACAGCTTGTACAGGACCCCGTGAGTCTCACCTTGTGTGATCTATCTATGGATGCATTGACATCCCTTCATATGTCAACACATATCTATGCACAGATTGTTGGTTTTGTGGATACAACATGTCTGTGATGTTGATGAAGAGCTGTTCAAAGTCTATATGGGGCATTTGTAGCTCTGTTCCGTGATGTATGTCCTGCATGGCTACCTTGCAGATGGTGTGGCATGCTTGGGAACCATGATCTGCACGTGAACATACCACAGTTGGTAGGGTTGTGTGTTTGTCAGTTTCCAATAGCTCTGTTTATGACTTCTGCCATGATGCAGTCCATGGCCTTGCAGATCAGACTTTATAGGCTTACTGGTCTATACTTCCCATGCTGTGTTGTGCACCCACACATGTGGGGAGTGCCACATGTTGCTGTAACACATTCGACGGTTCCAGGTCCTGTGGAGTGGGTGAGGCTCAACAGACTGTTCAGGTGCAGGGTCTGTTTGTTCTGCAGTGCATGCATGACACATATTGGGAAACAATGTAATCCAATTGCTGCCATGCTTTTGGCTTTGGGGGGAGCTGTTCAGCCATTCTACACATGATATCTCCTGGTATGATGTCAGGGACTATCGTCAGTGGGGGGGGGTATGTATACATGGGCCTGTCTGACAGGATGTCAGCAATGTCAGTAAGGTACAGTTGTCCCTGACTCAGCACATATATGTGTGTACATTACTATTTATTACATAGCTGAAGGACATGTCATGATTCTCAGTCTGGACTCCTTCTCAGCTACTCATTACAAAACACAGACAAACCTGAGCACTAATCCCGGTTATACTCTTTTACACACTTAACACCCTACTGATCCTTTGTGATCAGGCTACAGAGTATGTCATCATAATACACTGGCATGTCCAGGGGTCGGTTTCATGTGTACTCTCCAGTCCAGCTAATGAATATTGTGGTTATGACGCAATGTCACATCTGCCTCATATACACAGACAACCCTCTCCTCCTCACATCACACTTACATATATGTGGGAGATGTAACAATATTGAAATACAGGATGCTGAGCTCTCTCGACCCATGACTGGCATAGTCTATCACGTGGTGAGGGTGACCACACACACCACATATCAGTCTCAAATACACCGATAGTGACAGCAAACAAATCACATTATCACACATACACATATACAGAGGCTCTACATACACTCTGCCTAAGCAGCAGAGACCTCCAAAGCAGACACACATACAACTGCTACCCCACTACAATGCCCACATGTCACACAGTTCACAATGTCAGTGTGCCACACAGTCACTGCCCTTTGGGCTAAACAACACACCTGATACACTTGTTATAGGTGACACTTAATGTCAAACACACTATCATCCCACTCACCAGGCCAGACAGGGGAATAATCACTTTGAGCTGTCTCTCAGGTGCCAGGATCCGCCACATAACACATGCACTCAGGTCACTCCAAAGCAAGTCCAGGACTGGCTCCATCATTGTCCATGCTGGTGCGTACAACCTCAGATGTTCCTCCCTGGACCACATGACATGAAACATAGAGGAACTCTGTGATCATGTAGCCCAGCCCAGTATTACCCTGACATTGTCTAGTATCTTACACTCACCAAGTATGATGTCACAGTATACCAACAAACTGATCACGTTTAACAGTTGGCTAACATTTTGGTGTTATTCAAAGGGGATACAGTGTCTGTCACCCTGGGGTGACATGCCCGCCATGCCTCGTAGCTTCCCTATGGACAGCTTGCACCTGTCACCCTTGGACATTTGAATAATGGCTAAGGCACTTGCTGCCACCATACTGCCCTATTTAAGCAGGGCTCAAAGGACAGAACCACCTCCATACACATTACAGAGTACATGATACTGAGGGTAATGCTGCTCAACACCAGATGTATTACCCTCAAATTGCACCCACTCAGGAATCTACTCAGTATGGAGGATAGCAATATCTGTGCACTAACAGACACATGGTTGAGGCTCCCACATGCACACCAGCACTACCAGGTTGTATTTCGTACCATGCTTTATGACCACATAACTCGCAAAGCTATGGAGTGTATTGTAATGGGACTCATGCACATAGACATAGGAAACCTACAGACACTGGGTCCTACACATTACAGCATCGTTGTGGGCAGATCTTGCCTGTTGGACCTGTTCATATTCTTTCAACAGTTACCAGGTCCATTAGTGTTGGGACGGTTGTCCACACAGCCTGCCTGGACCTTGCACAACCCTTCAACACAATACCCCATTCGGCCATTATGCATTGGCTCGCCAGCATCAATATCATCACATATCTGACATGATGGATTGCTACCTGGAGGAGGGATAGCACCCACATGCTCAGTGTTGCAGGTGCCATGTCTGGCTATACACCAGTTACACACGGCATCCCACAAGGCTCAGTCCTGGGACCTCTCTTGTTCAGTATATATTTGTGTGATGTACAGTCTATCACAGGAGGGATATGGCTGCCCATGTTCGCAGATGACTGCAAACTGGGTGCCATAATCAGCTCTCCTGCTGGCACATGCATACTCATACAGGGTCTCACAGAGATAGGTTGACTGGTGCCTGAGCCATGGCCCATGGCTACATGCCATTAGTTGCATAGTCATCCCCTTTGAGGTTGACAAGATGCCCACACATTACCACATAGGTTGTAATCCATTACATACAGTAGTA
Organism: Protopterus annectens; assembly: GCF_019279795.1. Classification (NCBI taxonomy): domain Eukaryota; kingdom Metazoa; phylum Chordata; order Ceratodontiformes; family Protopteridae; genus Protopterus; species Protopterus annectens. Next base: position 887,591,874 of record NC_056745.1, read on the forward strand.
GTTGTTACGGGTTTGGGGACATGACCTGTTCGTACTCTTGCCTTTGACAATCCTATTGCCATAGTGGTTAGACAGTACGTCTACATAGCCCACCATATCCCACATGGTTTCACATGTTGATCACGTGTGGTCATTGTGCCCCTATACTCTTCACAACCATGCTTGGTTACTATGCCACCTTTGGGGTGTACCTTACCTGACACCTGCAGCAACTGTAATGGCCACAAATGTTACTCTTCGAGCAGATGTAGGGACTCACACAGATGCCCTGCACAGTTCTGATACAGTAACTCCAGCTCTACTCAGTCACTTACCACCTACATGGATGTGTTGTGTGCCTGTAGTTGAAGGCAATATCTGACCCAGACGTACTGGACATGCTCCACCTCAGGATATCCAACTCCCTTGCTGCTACACACTCCAGGGACATATACCTCAGCACTGATGTTAAAAGGACATGCTGGGGGGACAGATTATTATCAGAAAGCCTCCACTCACTCTGGAGTGTAGTCCCGGTTTTGCATAGGCAGAGCCACCCACTGACCACCTATAGGTGACATCTTGACAAGTGGATGGGTGATCGCATGTTTACCCATGGGATATCTTCTGGGTCCCTGCTAGACAGAGGCACAATACACTGAATGTAAATGGGCTATCTTGTGTGACCTACTATTCACAGGCACAGTGCTCTGATTTGACTGGGTTGCAGTAGCCAAACACATTCTGGCTATCCTTGTACATGCCCTAGGGCAGATAGCCTAGTATCAACCTCTGAACCTATGATAATTTTCATGATGCACAATGTTTATTGCTGATGCTGTTTGCAGGTTTTTATCATCTTTGCTTTCACACTTTTTATGAACCACTTAGGTATCTGCAGAACATATTTGCTTATGGCAGGGTTCCACTATATTATATACGTGTCTGTTGTCATATACGTGTGTGCACAGGGCAGATTGCTGTGTAGTGAGAGGTTCCTGGGTTAACACATGCAACTGCCTGCTATGTGTGGCCCAGTGCTGTACTCCAACATGGCCTAAGTGTGTGAGCATGCCCAGTTCAGACTGTCAGTGTTCTGTTGCCTGACATTTGTCTCATGTATTCAAGTGTGTGAGCATGCCCAGTGTGACCTTTCAGTATGTTGCTGTCTGAGGTCCACTACATTTGTTGATGTATGTCTACATGTCCATTATTAACATTTGTACAGTGTGTGTTGAAAGTCAGGTTCTATTCTTACTGCAGGTCTCACCTTTGTGTCATAACTCGACAGGGATTATGCTGTGCCTGCAGGGTTTCCGTGAAATACTTTGCATAGACTTATCAACATTTCTTCATACAGGCTAACCATTGCACTGTTGTCATGGTTTAGTGGTTCAGTACTATGACTATAGTACACAGTATCCTAGGTTTGAGGCCCATTGCCGCTTATATTTTCATACTGAGCAGACCAGACTGCTTAGGGGCCAGTAGAGCAAATATGAGCATGTTGGCTTTTGTTCAGCTATGCCCTACCTAGACCCAGCTTGTCCAACATTGCTCAGTATTAACCATCATTGCTGGACATTGGCCAATATTACTCTATATTGACCATATTTGTAGTAGTTGGTGTGTGCAATTTTGTTTACATTGACTTCATAATGGTAAATGCTGTTTAGCACTGCTTTATATTGCTTAACACATAGCAATTATGCCTCAGGTGTTGATGCAGGGCTGCCTATGTCGGATGCACATACTACACTCCCTATACATGTTTGGAAGCAGGTAGTGTCAACATAGGCATCCTTTTTACTATATGTGTGGGTCAGAGAGAGGTATCATTTCCAGACTTCCTACTGAGCCAGTGTATGTGCTATGCGTTGCCTCTTTGCCAAGGCCAAAGCATACTGGGCATGCCTCCTTCTGCCTACTGGGGCAGGCTCAGGTTGTTCCTCCTCCAAGTCATGGTCTGCCTGTGATGGCCTTGGCAATGGTGGGGGGCTGTTTGGCCCAGGCCTATGCTGGACCTGCTGCAGCTGTTTTCTCAGGATCATATTATGTAGCATAGCACATACCATGACAATTTGGGTACATGTAGTTGGTGAGTACTGCAAGGCTCCACCAGATGTATCCAGGCACTGGAACCATGACTTGAGCAGCCCAAACACACGCTTGATTACATTTCGTGTTTGTGTGTGTGCCTCATTATGGCATTCCTGTTCAGGTGTGTGTGCGTTTCTGATGGGTGTCATCAGCCATGGCTCTAGTGCATAGCCAGCATCCCCCACTAGGTGACCATGTGGGATGTCCCCATTGGCAAATGTCTGGTACAGCTGTGTCAGATGCCAGAATTGGGAATCATGGTAGCTTCCAGGGCAGCCAACACACACATTCAGTATTATGCCCTGGGCATCACACACGACCTGGCAGTTGATGGAGGGGAAGCCCTTGCGGTTGAAGTAGACTCTACCCTGCTCACCGACTGGTGCTTTGATGCATATGTGCATGCAGTCTATTGCTCCCACTACCTCAGGGTATTCCGCTATTTGCTGGAAGACATGCATATTGCTGGCCAATACCTCACAGGAATTGGGCAAATATACATGATCACCGACATGTGCTGACATGGCATCCAGGAACTGGTGCAGTACCCTGGATGCTGATGCCTGTGATATCCCCATCATATCACCAGTTGGTCTCTGGAAGGTACCTGTTGCTAATATTCTTAGGCCAACACATACATTAGTTTCCACTGGGATGGGTTCCCGTTGGTTGTGTCTGTGTGTGAGGCATGGCCTGCACAGCTCAACAATTTGCTGCAAGAGGTCTCTGTCCACTCTATAGCACTCCACTATCTCCAGCTCATGTAGCCCCATGTTAGGTAACCCTGGGCCTGTACACTCTTCTCCGTCTCTTCACTGTGGGTTGTCCAGCAGCATTTGCATTATCACCACCCTCAGCATGTTGCATATGTCGCCTTATAACAGCAATGGCAGCCCCTAACATTTTTTGTCTCAGTGAAGCCTTTTCAGTTTTCACTTCTATTAGCTTACTGCAGTGTTGCAGCGTCTCTTGAGAGAAACATAATGGACTGTTGTTTGCAGAGATTTAAGTGCTGGGCTGGGCTAGTGTTCTGCCTGGGTAATTGCCTGATTCTGATTGTTTTCACCTGCTAGCTCTGCTAGTACTCCATGGCAACTTCCACTATTTGGTGTGCTTCCTTTTTCCTTACTGTTTCCTCGAGGGGGGGGGGGTGCCGAGCACACAAGCACAAACACGCGCACAGCAGCTAACACGCATGCAGATATGCTTACACGGACTAAAGCTTGCTTATTCTTGTTAAAACGCGTGCACACCGGCGCAAATGTGCTTACAACTGTTTACACAGACTTACATATGCTTACTCAAGCCTACATGCGTGCACACACGCTTACACATGCGCACACTGCCTTACTCGGGTTTACTGGCATGCACACGCGCTCATGCATGCTCAGCAAGAAACTTTGGTGTTATCCACGGCATACACCTTCGATTTCTTGACTTTACCTGGCCTACCTGTTGACACACCTCTTTCACTATTATGTAAATGTAAGCTGACACATGTCACTCTGCTCCAATGAGCTTCACTCCTTTCATACATACCCCCCTCGTGATGTCACCTATCTTCTACTCTGTTACTCCCCTTTTCCTACTCCTACAATCCACTGACTATGCTCATTTGCTATGTAAACTTGCGATTCACTATCCTAACTCTCATTTGCATAGGATTGCCTACTAATGCTTAGTTACATCTCTTAGACTGAGCTTCCCCCCTTAGCAACCTCTACTCGGTGGCCATGTTGTCTTCAGCCTGCCATTCCCTTGCATTGTAAATTCATTTTAGCTATAAAATCCACATTTGTGGATCTTAATTATTAATTTTCTGCTTTTTAGGGCACAGCGTGTTTGAGCGGCGCTGCACTACGGTTAAACCCTGGAGATCGGGATAAAAACAAAAAAGTTATTTTATTTTTAATTTGCATCACTTCCCATTGCCAATGGCTGTATTTTTGGCCATTGGCATGCTTCCTCCTGTGAATGCATGCTTTTTTTCCAGCTGACATGGCTCCATTTTGATATTTGCAGAACCGTACTCAGTTATCAACTGAGTACATTTCTGCAAATAACACTACTCCTACTCGGACAGGTTCGGGTTTCCTGGATCACAAATTTACCTCATTTGCATTTGCCTGCAATTGAGGTAATTTGCATATCCCAGCCCTGTCCATGTAGGACTAGTTTGGAGAGCTCAGTTGCACGCCCCTACCGGCTGTTCCTGGATCTCTCAGCGGACATGTTGGCTGCATGGAGTCTTACTCTACTCTAAGACTCCGTGCAAGCCTTCGTGAATCCGGCCCTTGGTTTATGCACACTGACATATTCATATTTATTTCAGTACACCATTTTCATAATTCTTTGCAAATTATAAGAGACATGAAAGCAGAAAACAAAGCATTAGAAGAATAACTTGAGAGTTTTATCAGTTTTATTTCCTTCAGGAAACATCTCCTCACAAGGTGAACTTCATTTAGCAAATCATATCAGTCAGTAAAAATTGCAGCTGTTACAAAATTATCCATGATAATTCCCAGGGTGGCAGTACAAAAGCTTTGGAAGACAGTTTCCTTACTAATTGTATCTGTTTAGCATTGATCCAAAGAAGTCTCCTTGGTAGTTTTAACTCCCATGTGGTGTTAGAACAAATACTATGCACACATCAATGGTTGCAGAAGGACTCCAGTGAGAAGAAACATTGCTGTCTGGTTTGTGTGCTGAGCTATAATTTATAGATTGGTTTACAGAACTTGTGAGTAATGACTGCAAAAAATATTCATGGATTTAGTGGCATAATAGTAGCAAAAAAGCAGTAAAACATATAAATCCCAGTATACAGCTCAACAGAAAAAGCAAATAATTACAGACACAGTTTGGAAAATCTGATATTTCACTCAATCAGACACATTTAGTTTGTAAAATCTGATATTTCACTCAATGCAGTGTCCAATATCCCCATTAAAGCTCATAGGATAATAAGATCATAGTAATTACAAGGAAACTGAGCCCTAAAGCCATTTTCACCTTGCCAGTATCCACCCTTAGGCTTTACCTCCCTTTCCATGTAGGGACAGGCCAGTCATTCAGGAGTAAATTTTTGAATACCCATAAAGTTGTCCATCTTCTTTTTAAAGGCAGACAGCATATTACACTAATTTACTTGGTCAGGAAGTTTTTTTTTCCAGAGAAAAGACAGGCACTGTTTGACAAATATGTCCCCCTACCTTGTCTTATTTCATTTTTAGAGTAGATTTAGATCTGTAGTCTTTGTGTGAGTAGGAATGATTGATTTTTGGAGGTATAAGACTTATTGGACTACTGGGACCCCTTATTTACAATAGAATGCATTTTGAACTCATAGCATTATTACTTGCTCAGAACCACAGTAAAAAAATGAGCATACCAGTGAAAATAAAGCAGGAAAAAAGGGTCAGGGTGGGCATATTTCCCAAAACAGATTTGTTACAACTGTATCAGTCATACAACAGCAGTCATCGGACGTTGCATGGTGTGCACATGTGGGGGTTTCTTGTAAGTTAATTTTAGTTTAATCTATATACAGGCTGACAGTTTACTGTAGAGGATTAAAGCTATGCACTGTTATTATATTTCATTTTGTGTAGATCAGGGTTTGAGTCTTTTAGTCCCATTTTGCAAACTCTGGTGCTCTGAATAAATCATTAAACTAGACATTGCTTTCGGTTCATAGTTGTACAGAGGAATTTATGTCTATTGAATATGACCAACTTAGAGATAACTATGAGTCACTACTCGTATTTATACAACACTTAATCTCCTCATCTGCACATGATTATTTCATCAGTCATCAATGTTCCATTGCACTGACACTGATTTCATTCATGACAGAACATTAAGAACAAAAAATTAACAAGAATGGCACAAAAATCAACCTATTGCAAAAAGAAACCACATTGATTTCTTTTGTTCCAGGCAAAAGAAAAAACACTAAACCATATATGCTGCTAGTCTGCAAATACCTCACTGACATAAATATAAAAAACTGCATTGGCTGGACTGTGGCCCACACACCCATGACATGCAGTCATTACCACAGTTAATGTTTCACTATGCTTTAATAATCAACTTAACACAGGTCCACTATCACAACAATTGCTGTCCTGTATATTTAAATACCCCCCCAGGTAACAACAAAATAGGCATCTTATAAACGGTATGGTAACCCTGCAAACATACACATTTTTGCCACTGTGGAAGAGATGCAAAAAGACTGACACCATATATTTAGATGAGATATGATTAGTTCTCGAAAACACAGATGTGAAAGATGCTATAACACAGTAAATTATTTCTTTAGAGTTTTAAAGACTGTAGAAATTAATTAAATATATGAATGCAAATAAATAGATATTATTAGTAATAACAATCAAGACTGTTGTATACATAATGTTACAAAACTACTCAAACAAACTCTATTCAGACCACCCAGACAGACAGTGATGAAAAATTAAGTGTCCATGACTGTTTATAAAATCAGTTTTCTTAATGATTTTAAGCACATTGTCATCCATGTATGGAAGCCAGGTGGCTGTGGATATGTTGAGGCTCTCAGTATGTGGTGTTGCTGCTTTGCTGGAAAGGAGTTATAGGAATGCTATTCTGTGGAGCCTTGTAGACCTACACCTAAGTATTTGCAATATGAGTTGGTTTTATAAATGGTATCTCTTTCTCTTCATGCTTTGTGGGTTTATATTCATAGTTGCACAAAGGTCCAGCTTGTCTAACATTGCTTGCTTCATATTATATTTGATATGACACTATATTTTTTCATATTATGGTAATATACGTCATCTTAGTGTATGCTGCATACAGTAACTTTACAGATAAAAATAGGGTGAAGTGATATATAGCTGTGAGAATATATAACTGCTACTGATGAATAAAAGGAAGATTAGCCCATTGGGAGAGATATATAAACTACAGCAAAACAGGTAGTGTCTACTCCAAGATAAATATGGGTAACAGCAACAACAATTACTTTTACAAGGAATGAAACAAAATAACTGAAGTTTTACATTACATATTTATTTTGTTTCTTACTACTTGTCACATAGGCTCATGTTAGGCTTTTAGTAATATCCTACCATATTATATATTTTTATGTATGTACTATAGGTTCATAGGTACATATTAGGTGAATGACCACTAGGGTGTTTGTAACTCTAGGTGTGCAACCCAACCTAATTGTGTCCCTATGTATCATGAGCATTTATTAGGAGGGGATATGTTAGTTAGGAAGCTTGTATGTGTAGTCATGTGGGTGTATGTTAGTTTGAGAATGGTTACTGTCTGCTCAGAGACATGGAGGGTACACTCAGGGAGAATTTCTAATTTTCCATCCATTGGTCAAGGTTATGCTTAAATAGGATGTGCACAACAAAGCTAGTTTCTTAGATATACAAACTAATAGACTAAGTAGAACCCGATCATCCGGTGAGGTGATATTTAGTTACATTCAAAAGGTCTTCAGATTTTTAAAGAAGTTTGTTTTTATTGTGAGAAGATGACTTTTAGTTTGCTGTACTTCATGTTACAGTCACAGGTAATGGAGGTGTAATAGGCCCATCAACTTTTTGAATGAGACCAAAAATGACAGGAAAAAGGGGATAGTAGGGCAGGAGGATATCCCATTTAATGCTCTTAGATGAGTTAGATGAAGGGAAGTGGTCTTGTAGAGGTAAGTTTTCAACAAGGAAGATTATCAGGTGGTCATTAGCTACCCAAATAAAGAGCAGGTGTGCAGTGCATAAAAGCAAGAGAGATATAGGTAATGCAATGTAAATTTTATATATGAATTTATAGAAACAGAGAAGCACACCAGGTTTTTTCATTATCTTTAGCTGAAAAAGAGGTTATGACTGGGCAGTGGTGACTTAATAGGAGAACTCAAACAGCAGAGAAGGTAGTTTACTGGTCAGCACCCTAGCTATCAGTGTGGGCTTGTTGGTTTGGTGATTTAGACTAATAAGGAATATCACTAACTGATGTAAATGGTATCAGAGATTGTGCAATCCATTTGGAATGACCAAGCCTCCAACCATAGGCAGATAATAATAACTAAGTCCAATATTAGTTGCAAAAAAACTGTTTTATTTTCTTCCAAACAGCAAAATTTTAGAGGTTAGTGCATTCGTGGTTGTATCACACCACTTCATCAGACCATAAAAAGCTGTTAAAACCATGAATTAATATAGGAATTCAAAAAAAAATCAGTCATCCTATCACTGTATTGCACCTATTAATAGCTTAAAAATATATACACATACTTAAAGATACATTAACATATACCTCTATATTCTTGCCTACAAACAAATAAATGTTGCTGTGCATATGTTAGTAACAAACATACAAATATACTCTAAAACATCATATAAAATATGAAATATATATATATGGATGCAAATAATTGCTATTGAAACACTGTCTCATAGATTTATAGCCATATAAATATAAATATACACTAAAACATCATATATATGCTGAAATACAAGATATGTAAAATGAATAAAAAATATATCTCCATATATATAAGTGTATAAATTCAGATGATTACAATCAAAAGCAGTCTCTTAAAGACGTACATGTACTTGTTTTCCAGTGGGCATATCCATTAACAGTTTTACTGATTTTTTTTTTTGTAGAAAAAGGAAGAAAGCATAGAAAACTGCAATATTTAGATTTAGGTGATTACTGATTAACAAAATGTGCATCTCACCCATTTGGGACCTTTGTGATTTCCATTAGAGAATATAACAAGCAATTAGAAGATGTACCCTCCTAGGTTTTTTCTTGATCAGCTCTCAAGTTATGAAGCAATGGTAGCTCTGAGAAAGGGAAGTTGGAAGTGATTCATTGGGCTTCGGCTATGATTTAGTTACTGCAGCAATGCTGGGTTTTGTTTGAGTCCATCCAACTTTGAAAATACAAGGGTAATAAGACTCCTGGTATTAATGGCTGTAATAAAAGAAATCTAGATTCTGTGTTGTATTGTCATGGTGTTAACTAGTCTGGCCAAAGGTAGAATGATAAATGAAAAATGGAAGAGAGTCAAGTGTAAGAAATGACTGCTGAAGAGAATTAAATAGCTAGTTAAATTATATGAAAGATGAATTTTGTATGGGATATCAATGAAGTTCTTACTATATGCTGTGTGTTTGGAGTTTAATGCTAAATACATGTTACTGGTTAATGTGAGAATGTAATCTCTGAAGAGAATGCTGTTGACTCAAGTGAGGTATAGGAAAAGGAGAAAGATAAAGGATGCTGATGATTAATGTGCATGGCAACTTTGTGGTAAAATCTTTTTTTCATAATTTCACAGTGCAGCTTTTAGTTCAGATGGCATTGACAAAAAGGCAAAATTCAGAGCTGGAAGTGGCAGAGTTAAAGATGTTAAGAGTTACACTGGGTGTGACAAGGGTGGACAGGATTAGGAATCAGTATATTAGAGGGTCAGCTCAGGTTGGATGGTTTGGAGACAAAGTCAGAGAGGCGAGATTGCATTGGTTTGGACATGTGTTGAGGAGGGATGCTGGGTATATTGGGAAAAGGATGCTAAGGATGGAGCTTCCAGGTAAGAGGAAAAGAGGAAGGCGTACAATAAGGTTTATGGATGTGGTAAGAGAGGACATGCAGGTGGTTGGTTTGACAAAGCAATATGCAGAGGACAGGAAGAAATGGAAACAGATGATCCGCTGTGGCAACCCCTAACAGGAACAGCCAAAAGAGAAGAAGAAGGTTTCAGTTCACAAGATTAAGGCAATAAGCTGTGAGAGCTTAAAAGGTACTTACTGCCTGTGTTACAGGGTTTAATCCTCCAGTCTCAATTTGCCTACTGTGTGACTCTGAACATGTCTCTTAACAAGTCAGTGCTCTGGAGCAATTCTGCTAGACACTGAAGTGGTCTCATAGGCTGCATACATAGTAACCGCTTATGAAACTATAGTTAAGAAGGAGATAAATCCTTCAGGAAGAGAAGAAAAAGAAAGAAATAAGAGGTGATAATGTGGAAAAGGGAGTGGTCTAACAGAAATACTACATTTTATCCTTCCAAAGTGTTGTTTATATTTATAGAAGATCTCTAATGCAGGTGGTATGCTGCACCAGCTGTAGAACCATCAGGAATTTATTTAATGGTACATTGGGGGTGTACCTCTCAGAGTAACAGGAAAATGTGAGTTTTATTAAAAACACTTTTTCATTTTATCTTATTTTTTAATATGCTTTCCTTTTCTCAGAGGCACCATGGCTACATGCCTGATAGCCACTATGGACATCTATACTGTACTTTGGAAAATGCCTGGTAGGTGGAAAAGAATGAACAGTCACACTGGGGGAGGCTGGACGGCCAGCAAGTGTGGGGGCAAAAACGCATATAAAAATGGTGAGGTAAGAATGATATAGAAAGTGTGTCAGCGAAAGTAGAAGGGACTGAGATGAAAGCCATATTTTGGGAGTGGTGTTAGAACAGAGAGGAAAACATAAATGGATGAAAAGTCAAAATCAACTTTCTAGATAATAGAGCTGTAGAGATTGTCTAACTTAACTACTGTTTGGTATATTAATATCTGTTTCTAGAGTCATCGTGTTTTCATATCTACTTGGGTATAGTGAATATGTTATTAGAATAAATCCACAGTGCATGTTATACAATCTGTGAGGGGGATAAATGTTTCTACCCTGCTTTAAAGTATTGTCTGCCTGTCTGGCTTGCCATTTAATCTTCTGCTTCAGCTTTAGGACTTTAGTCCCTATTAACATTTTAGGAAAAGTACAAAGAAATCATAAAAAGAAATACAGACACTGTAATTTCTATTTTATTGTAAGCATGTCATTTCATAGGGTTATATTATTTTTACTTAAGTTCATATGGCTGCCAAAGACCATAGCAGATATTTTAGTTACTTTTAATGCTAATTTGTTAGCTGGGAAATAATTGCATATTTCTTTAAAATCCAGGTTGGTTTGGTGAGAAAAGCACTGGACCTAATACTGAACCTGGTGGTACTTCTGCCATAAAGGTACAATTAAGGTACATTTATTTCCATTTTAAGCATCAAAGGGTTACTTTATTTGATAAGTTGAGAGCCAGTTGAGTGCTTCTGTACTGAACCTTTTTTTTCATTTAGCCTTGAGAATGTTTGCTAAAATCCACTGTATTTCAGAATGCTTCATTCAAATGATTATAACATCATATTCAAACTGAGTTGTGGTCTCCTGCCTCTGTCTTCTACAATACTACAGACCTTTTTTGAATGAACATTTTGTATATTTGTACCTGTGTATATCACTGTTTCAGTTTGCATTGCAATTATTTTTGTTATTCTCCCAGATGAGATTGATAGTGGTCCAAAATGATCAAAGTTCTACCAAGGTCAACAATAGAAATAATATAAGAAAATTATTAATACAAGAAGACGGCCTATACATTTGAAGACATGTCTTAGGTCTATGGAAATACTACCTGTTAATTTACTGAATTCCATGATGGAATAGATTGAGCTAGTTAGTGAAGAGAGGGCTTTTAAGGTACCCTAAATTTGTGTTGCGCATTTGAGAGCAATTGTATTTGTTTATGTAAAGAATAATTTGTAAATTATTTTTCAAATATTTTGTCAAAGGGAACAGGTAAATGAATAAATATAGTATGTTTGAACTGCTGGGAGACTTGGATATGGTTAAGGAGAGACTAGCTGTGTGTTTGAGAATGGTTTAGCTATAAGCATAAGAGACATTTGAAGAAATGTTGATTGAAGGCCATAACATTTAGGACTTAGCTTGTTTTCAAGTATGTTTATATTTTCTTTTTCTATCTTTTCTGTGATAACCTAGAAATAAAAGGGGAAAAGATATTTCTCAATAAATTTATTCACTAAAGGGGCAAATATCTTACATAATACAAGAAGTCCTGGAATTTATTTCCCAGATCAGTTACACAGTCAAATGGGGGTTGGACTGTGACCCCATTGTAGGGAAAACTGTAGAATGATACCTGAGTGGGTGAGGATGAAATTAAATGTGTAAGCAGAATATGGGAGTCAGTGACAAATGAACGTCCAAGACTAAAGGAGAACATTCCAAGCAGTCAATAAAAGACAGCAGGTGGCAAGGGTATGGGAGTAGGTAGTCACCCAAAGAGATGCTGGGTGCTATGTCACATTCTCCCTCTTCAGATTTAGCTGAAACAAATGCTGGCTAAAGATAACATACTTAACCCCTTGACTGCTAATGTTTTGTCTTCTCTGCTGTGCACTGCATCACTGATTTTTGTCATTGAGAGCCTCGATGAGAAAAGGCATCTAAGCAGCATTTTAACAGCAAAAATAGAGGTGGATTAAGTCATATTAGTAAATGGTAAAAACAAAAGCAGGGCTATTGATGCCAGGTGAGATAAAGAGAGACAAAGGACATGTACAAAAGAAACAGAAATACATGTAACAACAATGGCATCTTACAGTTCAAGACGGTATACCAGGCCAAAAAATTAAGCAACATTGTAAAATGGTGCTCACTATAAAACAGTAACAATTAAAGATGACATAAACATATAGCACTGGATGCAAATGTGCAAGAATAAAGTTTATTACTATACCAATAAAAAGATGTACTAAATTGTGTATAAGTATTATAGCAAAGTTTTACATAGATTCATAGGTTCATAGGTATTTACTAGGCTAACGACCACAAGGGCCTTTTTAGCCTAGCCATGCATCCCAAATCTCTGACAAGTTCTGATACCCTTGATAATTGTAAGCATGGGCTTGGGAGATGAACCATTTACAGGTTAACTGTGCCTGTTAGAGACATAGGTGCCAAACCAGGGATGAATTTTCGGTTTCCCATCCAATTGTCCAAGTTGCAATTGAATTGGGTTAAGGAGGAACTCTACTTCACATGGAGCTACAAATGTTAATAAGGCCTATTCTTTCCATTAACTGCAAATGGAGCTTATAACAAAATTTCTTTCATAAAAACACTTTCTTCCATTGCAGTTCTAGATGCTTTACTATCATATAGTCAACAGGCAAAACAAATTCCTTCCTTAAATGTCAACTAAAATGTTCGACTCCGAATGTCAATGTGAAATATGACAGTAAAGGTAGTATAACTGAGGAGCTACTTCACATGGATGGTGGGCCTGTTCCATAGACGGGGTAGTCTCTGGGATACATACATATCTCTCCAGCTGGTCCTATTTATATCACAGGCAAGGTTTAAGTCTTTAGAATGGGTAATCAGGCCCCGGGATTCATGAAGCGTGTGCCAGGTGCAGGTGTAGTGTAGGCGGTATAACGCCAAACATGGCCGCCGAGCGATTCAGGTACGATCCAGTTCCACGTGCACTATTGGCATATGCCAGATCTGTGCAGCCCTCGGCTTAGGTATGCTAATCACCCCATGCACAGTGCCGCACCATGCAAATGAAGGTACATAGCGATTCATGAAGTGTTGCAGGCGTAGCGTAAGCCTACAGAAATGTAAACCAAAAAACACGGTTTACATTTTTCCAAACAGAACATTGGAGCTATGAAAGTGGACCAGACTCATGTATTACAAAGTTAACATATGCCAATGGCTAAATATACAGCCAATGGCATAAGAAAAGATGCACAACACCTAAAAAACAACATTTAATGTCATGTCCACAGTAACGCAAAGTACAACCACAGGGCATGTGTGCACAAACGGGAACACAAAGAAAATATATACAAATGTCATAAAATCACAATGTAATACAAATCATGATTTCACCATAATACTCAATGGTATGCATGGTACACCACAATCAAGCTGCAAGTGTTGCTAAGGGTCTGTGACAGTGTTTGGCGTGGTAACTAGGAATTAGTAGTCAATGCCATGCAAATGAGGCAGGTAATAGTGAATCGCAAATGTCCCGCCGGACTAAGGATGTACCATACGGCGCAGCACTACAACACTGAGGAGTGGCTTAGAGATATACATGACATCAGCAGTGGGGTGTGCCACCATAGCTGTAAGCACATTGGAGCTGAGTAATCAAAAAAACTTTTTTGACTAGGCTTTGTTGCAAGTTATTTTTAATCTAGTGCTAATAGTGTTTGGAACTTTTTGGAATTATTTTATTAATATATTCTTTCTCTTTAAAGTGGAATACGTTTGGCACTAATTGATTAATTGACACGCTGATTACTTGTACAAAAGTATTCTGACATGTTTCTTTGTTTGTCTGATGAAGGAAAAGCATTGTCTATTTCAGAAAGCGCTTATTAAACTAATTTATTATTTTTTTACGTTGCTCCATCGCCTTGGTTTTTCTTTGGTTTACTACATTGGAGCAATGCAAATCTGGCCTGGCCATTGCTAAGCAAAGCCGCAGGACAGGGGTGGGGAGGTAGGTATAGCATCGTTTAGCTGAGAGCACATATGGTGCCCGAAAGCGCATGTGTACGGGGAGGAAAATTTGCCCGAAACCCGGTAAGCGGATGCACGCGCAACGCACCATAGCTCAAATACAAAGGTCAAGGGAAGAAAATAAGGAAATGCCGCAGTAGGGCAATTGGAGTACAACTGAGAAATTAACACCTATTAACTCACAGCGGGCAATCAATGGCAGCTGACAAGTCTGCTCGCAGAAACCTGCAAAACAGGATAGGGGAGGTGTCGGATTGCAAAGAAAAGAGAACTGTCATAGCAGAGCAAAGCAAACCTGCAGTAGACTGGCCCTAGAACACATTACGCAAGATAAACCAGGTGCAAGAAAGTACAAATGAAAGCAGGCTGCTGGATGCATGCCAGAAAATGGGAGGTGAAATGTTAAGAAATGTAAAGGGAAGGGCAAGAGGTAATCCACGGCAGCCAAATGTAATTCAACACCAAAGGCACCACAATAGTAGTTCCTGTCATAAAACACATAAGATACCCTGTAGCTACGATCATACATACACACCCTATGACATCATCGGTGTTCACAGCACAATAGTATAAAGCATGAAAGCACCCCACACACACCTGTGTATTCCCAAACACTGCACCATAGGTGTAAACATACAGGGAACTTTTACAACGTACATGTTGGGAGCTGACATAGCTGTGATTCATCACCATGTGTTAGAGACTGACGGTGTTGTGGAGGATGATGCTGACAGCCACCGCAGGCTCCAGAGGAGGAGAAGAGTGTTCAGACCAAGGGTAACCTACATGATCTGGAGATAGTAGAGCATTACAGGGTGGACAGGGACATCTTACAGCAAATAGTTGAGCTGTGCTGGCCATGCCTGAGATCCAGAAACAGAGGGGAACCCATCCCAGTGGACACGAAGGTATGTGTAAGCTTGCGAATACTAGCCACAGGTACCTTTCAAAGGCCAACTGGAGATATAATGGGGATCTCACAGGCATCAGCATCCAGGGTACTAGACCAGTTCCTGGATGCCATGTTACCACATGCCAATGAGCATATATACTTCCCCCGAACTCAGGAGGAGTTGGCCATCAAGATGCGTCTCTTCCACCATGTGGCACACTACCCAGAGGTACTGGGTGTGATAGACTGCATGCACATACATATCAAGTCACCACCCAGTGAGCATGGTAGGCACTACATAAACCGCAAGGGATACCACTCCATCAACTGCCAGGTCGTGTGCAATGCCCAGGGCATTATCATGGATGTGTGTGCTGGCAGCCCTGGAAGCTACCATGACTCCCACATCTGGCATGCCTCACAGCTTTATCAGGTATTTGTCAGGGGGGACATGCCACATAGCCACCTTGTGGGGGATGCTGGCTATGCATTGGAGCTGTGGATGATGACTCCCATCAGAAATGCATACACACCCATGTAAGAACGTCATAATGAAGCACACGCACAAACCAGAATCATCATAGAGCGTGTGTTCGGGATGCTGAAATCACGGTTCCATTGCTTGGACATATTTGGTGGAGCCTTGCAGTACTCTCCAAGCACGTGTGCCCATGTCCTCATAGTATGTGCCATGCTACATAATATGATCCTGCAGAAACAGCTGCAGCAGGGACAAAATGGTGAAGGCCCTCACAGCCCACCACAATTGCCAAGGCCATCACAGGCACAGAAGGATTCAGACCATGAACACCCTGTACCAGCCCCAGTAGGCAGACAGAGGCATGCTCAATATGCCTATGCCTTGGCAAAGAGGGAACGTATAGCACATACTCTGGCAGTGTATGCCCCTATGGACTGACACACCTCTCCACCTGCACACACAGTAAAATGGATGGCACACACACACGACCACCTGTAAATTGTAATGTATAGGTGGTCTACTGTGTGAATCCTACATAGGCAGCCCTCAACCATTGTACACACAACAGCTATTGGAACAAGGAATGTCAACACCTGAACAGTACATGCACCTATCAGCATATGTTGGTACTGTGTGTATAGGCTCCTAGGTACATTGGTAGGTACACGCCTGATTGTCAGAGGCCATTCATCAATCAAGGCAAACAGTGTCTGCTGTCATCAACACATCCAGTAACCAACTGTCGCTCATGGGTTCATAGGTTCATAGATTAGTACTAGGCTAACTACCCTTGTGGGCCATTTCAAGCTAGCCCAGCCCCCCATGTGAATCAAAAGAATCAAACCGTGTGTCTGTAAACAAAAACACCATAACTTAACCCCCTCCCAACCATCCTCAGTGGAGCAGAGCCAATTGTGGGATCAATGTGTGTAATCACTGTTCCCCACACACTCTGCATGGATTCCCTGGTGCATTAATGAGGGGCTCCATATAATGTAATCATGGATGTAGTGGTGAAGCATGTGGTGTACCCATGACAGGTTTCTGTCACCCCAGCATGCTCCACCTATGGTTGTGTGAAGGTGTAGCACATTATAGTGTGTGGCTCACTGTGACATACATATCCAATGCTGGAGAACATCCATTAAACATCACTTGGACATACCATTAATAGGTCTCATCCATATGTAAACTAACTGAGTTACCCATTTGATGGCAGTATGGAGTAACAGCCATAGTATAGCCCACATACAAAATGCCAAAACACGTGTACAAATCCCAGATGCCCAAGTGGTAAATGCAGTGACTGTTATGCATGTTCCCGGTCCCACGTCCTGCAAGGGATGTAACATAATCCCGAAGCCACAAATAATGCATGTTGGATGCAGGTCATCAGATCATGTTTAGCACATGTTAGCGGGAATATGCATTGCCCAGTGCTGGTAAGCTTCATTTAAATATGACTATATGGATATGCACGAAATAGGGCTAAGCTTCTCTAAATATCATGCAGATCACGGTCAATGATGTCCAGAACAGGTAAAACCAGCATTATTCACCCCTGTATTAATAGTGCCTGATCTGAAGGGTAAAATGACCACTGCCAGGAGTAGAACACGCAATCATGTACACAATCACCTAACACTAAGCTACCCAAAATGTACCAACGGCAGGTGTGTAATGTGACAGGTTCAAACACAAATGTGCAGAGTCCAGGTAACAGTATACACCGACATGTACACAATGAAAGGTGTATTCTGCCTGTCACTCTCTCTGTCATACATATATATATATATATATATATATATATATATATATATATATATATATATATATATATATATATATATATATATATATATATACATATACATAATAGAGATAGAAAGGGTGATAGAGAGATATATGTTGATATATACGGATTCACCTATATCTGCAAATATGTAGATAGGTCAACGACATGTACACAATCATGGAGGTACAAATAAATAGGATACTGCCAACTATGGAATGTGTCACATACCGACACGTGTAATCACGAGGCTGAAAGACCGAAAGAACACAGTACTGGAACACTAGAACCGCGTGTAATATTATCACAATATTAAGGGACATTTAGTTATCGCTGCCAGTGTTGTGGTCCACGTAGGTACTGTGTTCAACTGTGTTTGTGATTGCCGTAGTCTGTGTATGTGTGTGTTGAGGGTGCCATGTGCGTTTCCATGGGACTGTAATGTGTGTGTGTGTGTTTGCATCGTGTGTCTGTTAGTGCTAACCCGGAGGTAGATCATTACGGTAGGTGTGGTTATAGCTGGCCGTAGGCATATGGTTACCACCTGTCCCACTTTAAGAGGGACAGCCCCTCCCTGGGCAGTTGTGTCCTGACAAAAAATAATATTAAACAGGGCAAATATCCGAGATTGTAGGACATAATTATGTCCCATATATTATGTAATAGTTGCATTAAATAGTTATGCCTGTATCTAAAAAAACATAAATGTTACATGAAACATGATAAGTAGCTAAAGTGCTAAAAGAATAAGTATGTATTCAGGATAAAAGTATGTGCTAACCTGTGTACTGACCGTGGGTATGTGTCGGCCTGTAAACACTGATGTGTGTCCTGCAAATGTCCCACTATGGCCATTTGAAAAGGTGGCAACCCATGCCAAAGAGGTTCAGTCACCAACACAACTGCAATGAGTGCAAATATCTGTGACAGAAATAAATGGGACAGCTGTCATTTAGTAACATTCCTTTACATAGCGCTGTATTTCCGGAGGTATGGAAGTATCAACCTCACTTGCATACTATATAGAAACCAATTAACAATGGCCCAATGTATAAGCCCGTAACAACCATAGTTTCAGTCTACTAACTGATAGGTCTTCAATTAGGGAAGGAGCCCACACACATATATGGAATAAGTAGAAATGCAGTCCCCACAAACCTGTATATGCTATGTACACCCACCTACATCTCCCACACACGAAACAATAGCAATACAGACTGTAATAACATCACAAACAACCACTCACTCGATTACATCTGCAGAAGCGTTAACATACATTGTGAGAGAAACATTTGTAAAGGTGCCATGTGAAATCGTAGCTGTTGTATAATGGAACAGATGGCGATGTTACAGGTTTTGTTTGCAATAGTCCCTTATCAGACTGTTGAGATGACAGGTACACTCACATGTAGAACCACATACTCTAGCCATCACACACAATCCACGGGGGACATGAATCCAAAATATCCATGTCTCTACAAATAGCAGTTGCAGTTCCACACAACAAAACACATACAGGCCATCTCCCCAAAGGTAGGGCAAAAGGGCAACTCCCAAGTGGAGAACTCAATTATACCCCAATGTTGCCGCGTAATTGGCAAATGGAGTAGCTGCACAGCTGATGTGCATGTAATAATTTACTCAGGAACACCAATTGGTGGCAGGAAACCACATGTTACAGGTATCGACGTATATAAGGATGACTTGCCAGACATTCAAACCGTATGCTCATACCATAGAACTGTTTAAACAGTAAAGGTGTAAGAGAGATATTTATGAAAGTTCGGAATGCTAACAAGGTATGTAGAACACTCAGTATGTTAGTGTATGTATAGCCTGTTTTGTATTAATTAAAAGTGTCCGCAATGCATAAAGTGGGAAAAGGTATTATGTAGTGATGTCTTGCTGAGCATAGTAATGCTTTTAGAAATTGTGTGTCCTGCTGTGGGCCACGAGGTAAACATCACAGACACCACAAGGGATGCTGCATGAGGGCTTTAAACAGAACAATTCCACACCACCCGCCGTCAGTGGTAGGGTATATCCAACAAGTACGTGCCATAGCAGGGGATAGTATATGTTGATATACTGTCACAGTAGGCATGTGTATGGGCATATAACGACAATAACATGCCTAAGGTGTCCTGCTGTGCAAGTATGCTTTGCATTATGGGATAATATGTAAAATATGTGTAATGTACAGTATTGTAGGTAGATATGTCAGATATTCTACACAGCATAACAGTTATATCATGCAAACAAAAGGTATTGTCTATTGGCATGTACAATACACAATAACAGGATACATATGGCTTGTAGTCATGGGACACTGTAACAGCATGATAGCTGATCGAAATGGAAGACCTACTCAATTAACCATGCACAAAGGACATATAATAGCTTCACAGGTTCATAGTGAGGTACTACGCTGTCTGGCAAGTCTATGTGTAAGCCCAATTACAGTGTTTACACCAGTGGCACCTCTCTAGGGTAGTGTCCTGTCTGTGAACAGCAGAGCCATGTGCTACCTGCACCTCTCCACAGTACAGCCACTGCAGTGATCCCTGGCGTACATGTGTGTCTCCCATCCACCAAGTGAGGTATCTCATAAACAGTGCTACTGAGAGTCCCTGCATGATGTACATAGGAATCATGTTCCAAAGCATGGTGAGTGTCTGGTTTGGGAATGTAACCCTCAAGAACATCCCACTCATCGATGCGTTTGTGCACATGTCCATGAGCCATGTTGCTCTCAGTGGCTTTTGCTTATGTCGCTTATGTTTAGTATATCCATGAATATTGTTGTGGACATGGGCCCTGTATGTTCAGCAGAGGTCACCCCTGAGTATGCAGTATGCAAATGTGTACAGTCGTGGTGTCCGTAGTACTGTCGCATACGTCAACCTTCGGAGCTCAATAATCCTCATGGTGTGTTAATGTTGTGGTATTTAAAGCCGTTGCTGTTCTGTAAGGCACACCATAAACTGGGTGTTGTACCCTTGAATGTGTGTATACGTCAGGAGTTTAGAGGTACAATGGATGCCTTTGTTCCAGCTACAAACCCAGTACAGAAAAGGGTGGCCACGTAGAAGGATATCCACGCCACATTGGCAATATGGTTATCAAAGGAGTGGGTGCTACATACGTGTGTACTAAGATCCCGTATAATGTCACATGTATGTAGGGGACTACCACCTATGTGATAGTCAGTGGGTGATTGGTGTAATCCAAGGGGGATGTTCATGCACCATGTGTCATGCAGCTTGAGGCCATGTTATCGACATCAGGTATCCGTCACAGTGACACCCTTATGGAGGGAGTCTGTATCAGCTGATGGACCAATCATGGTGCCTTGTATGCAGTTGTCAGGAAACCTAGTCAGGGAAAGTCCCTCAGTGCTAGCCTGTACCACAGGGAAGCATATATTGAACATGAGGGGCCCTATGACTGAGGACTGTGGTATGCCAAGTGTAACTGAAATACAGTAGGTACTACGGTATCCTACCCTCATTGTGTGGGTCCTGTCCGTGAGCCACTTTGCATAACATCCTGAGACATAGGGGTCGATGTGCAGGTGGATGTGTATGTTGTCAATACCAGAACAGAGAACGGTGCTGAAAGCCAATGAGAGGACAATGTAGGCTGTGTGGATCCCCTTACCATCATCAACTACCCTGGTAACTGTATCAAAGGAGTTCGCCAGGTGTAGGAGCCATGGTCTGGCCCTAACAAGTCCAACCTGGGTGGCATCAAAGGTCTGGAGCCCACCAATGTCTCTGTGAATGACTTCCATGATGATGTGCCCCATAGCCTTGCAGAACAGTCCAGTCAGGCATATAGGGCAATAGTCCCTCTGGTTCATTGTGGTGCCACCTGTGTGGAGTGTGATAACTGTTGCTGTGTGCCATTCAGGGGCCACAATGTCTGATACAAGGCTATTAGTGAATCTGGTGGCCAAGTGGGGAGACATGTCACTCTGAGGTTTGTGTAAATCACAGCCTGGGATGTTGGACGGTCACATGGAGTCTGTGTTCCAGGCCTTAGAGAGTGCAGGTTGGAACTGTGTAGTTGTGACCGCAGGGATCCCGCAATGTTCCTGCATGGATTATGGCCCTGTAGGGAGTGAGAGGGTGTAAAGTTAGCATTGAACCCATCCACCAGGATGTTGCCAACATCACTCGGTTCTGTAATGTTCCTGAGTAACTGTTGTATGTCAGAGCAGATGTGGGTATTGCCATTGACAACTGACATACCTCCATAATGCTTTGTAGTACACCCTGGAATGTGTCGCAGTAATGTTTACATAGCTAGGTTTGGAGGATGTGATAAGGGATCCCGGAGCCCTACTGAGGCTGACCAGTGAGCTACCCCACCCATGGGATTGTACTCCACTTTGCAACAGCCTCCACCTTTTGTTGTACATTATGTCCATGGAACTGGACCCTCAGAGTGGCGTCCATTATCTGGTGGGTACCATCATGGCTCTGTTTGGAATAGCATGATCCATGCAGTTGTGTAAGTGCTAATGAAGTGCACTGGGGTATGTTTCAGCATTTGCATGTGCATTGTCCATCTGCACGGGTGTCATGACGTTTACTACTGCTGTCATAAGACGTCTGTAGTAGGTGTTGTACTAATCTTGTACTATGTATGCCGTGAAGGGTGTGGTGCCGGGATGTGGATAACAAGGGTGATTAGCATATGTTCAGAAACTACCAACGAGGGGATAACCACTGGTGTGGAAAACCAGTGACATGTTGGTAATGTCCATGTCTAGGATATTGTTGGTCATGGTGGTGGTGTGTATGGGTTGATCCAGCCAAGTGGAGGTTATGAATCCTGGACAGCGTTGGCCTAATGTGTCGGTACATGAGTAGCTATCCCAGTTAAGTGTGGGGTAGTGTTAGTCACACATCAGTAGTACCTGTCTGAACCCTACTGTCCAGTACACCAAGAAATGAGGGCCGGTAACCGTGGGGTATGTTGTTGAATCCGTAGCATGTTACAATGTGTATAGCAGTTCTGGCCACAGTTAGTTGCACGTGGATCACCTCTGATGCATTGTGCTAAGTAACCAGCCAGGAGGTGTGTACAACATAGTGAAATATGGACACACCTCAGCCGTGGGTCTTCCGGTCCAGGTTACATGACTGAAAAGTGTGGTCTGCGTATAACCTGTCAGTGCAGGTGTGCTCTGCAGAGCCTAGAGGCAGGTCCCAGTCACTGCAGAGATATTGAAGTGGTCCATTATAAGGAGTGCCGTGCCTGCGTGCATCAGAGATGATGTCAAGCATTGAGTCACATGACCCCATGTTTTGCTTGCCTGTTCCCATTCTGGTGGTGAATGTTATTGGAAACTGTGCATGACAGGCAGTATAGGAGCAGCAAGAGCCTTACAAGTTATCTGTACTCCCAGGGCTGACAGGTGCAGGTCATCTGTGCCAAAGCATCGTGTTTTGTAGACCATGTCATTCAAAGCGGACAGATACCGGATGCCTGTGGAATGACAGCAGAAGCATAGGTAACTGTTGAAGTGAAACAGTCAGTTGTTATACAGTGGTATCTAGTCTGGATGAATGCAGAATGCTCCCCAGGGCTTGGCTGACACCTTCTGGGCTACAAGACCGGAGAGCTATTGCATGCCCCTGCACATGTAGTCTGGGAAGTTACATCTCAGGGCAGTCACACTAACATGGAGAATGACAATCAAATTGTACCTGGTGAGGTGTGGCATGGGTGCATAGGTTATGTTGCAGAACCAGTTACCTTACAGCTAGATGTAAGCGACTATCACCTTGTGTAGCCTGCTGAGTGGGACATCAGTGTGACCGCCTACAGAGTCACCTATGACTGGTGTGTTGGGTATGTTATAACACCCTATTGGCTGTAGTTGATGGGCACACATGAGTCTGTGGGCTATAAGTAATTGTTGTTGTGTTTGGTGATGGGGGCTGCCTCTGGTGCCTACACAGAGTATGGAGAGGTTCTGCAAATGTCGTACTCATACTATGTGTGGCCTGTGGTGGTGGAGATCTTGCGAGACTATGTGATGAGTGGGGTGTGTTGCAAATGTTACACATCCCCACATGAATGTCATGTACAGTCTGGGTTGGTGAGAACATTACCCCCAGCATGGCTACATATGTGCATCTCCCACAGGCTGTAGTGACATATGTTGGGAGGTGAGCATTGACTGTGTACATAAGACAATTGCTCTATTGCCACATGTTCACCATATTCATTATATAGACAGGCAATAGCACTGGTACGTGACAGTTGGACATGCCTGTATATTCAACCATGTCTTATGAGATATGTGAGTTACGTGTGTACAACAGCTGTTGTACTGTAAGCAAGCTGGAAATGTAAGGGCAGACAGTGTACTTGTAAGAAATGAGTTGGAATGGGTGCTATAGTAATAAGTAGCTCATGAAGTGCTCACAAGTTCTGAACAAGTGCTGAGCATGAATATGCAATACAGATAGGGTGTTGGATAATATCAACCCACTGCAACCCACAAGTGGAGACGACAGTCATAATTGGAGGCACTGCACTATTATCCTGCTAAGTATGGTCTGCAAGTCTATGAACCTTTATCAACGTAGATGTTAGCAGTACAGAAGTAGATGACAGTACTGATGATTTCACACTGCATAGCATACCTGTGACAGGTCATAGGACATCATCACCCATACCGTGTTCCAGCTACACTGAGTATACTAGATGTGCCTTCATATATCACAGGAGTGTTCTACCAGTGGCCTGTTGACAGCATCAACACTACAAAAGGTGTCAGAGTGACATGTGCATATCACACCAATGGCAGCTACAGTAAAACAGGGTTAATGTTTTGTACTCCCCCCTCATTGTAGCCCATACCACACAGACAAATGGGAGGCATCTGTGTATGTAAGGATGTGAATGGCCATGACCTAGGAGCAATAGCTGTCTCAGTGTTGTGGACAACATACAGAATGGGCTTTGTGGGTGAGGTGTGTGACATATGTGCACAATCTGACAGCTGATAATAGCACTGTCACCGCTAGGTGAATAACTCTGTACCCATTAACTACCACCTAGGCAGCAGTCAACATTATGGACACTGTGTAAGGGATGGTGCTGTGCAGTTCACCTCCCTGAGTTGGTGATGTCTCCAGGCCTATTAGGTAGTAATACGAGGAACCTATGTCATGACAGGGTGCCATCCATGAGCATGGAGATCATTGGACAGGCATACTCAGCACTCGGGTGACCAATATCAGATCACATATCACCTTTAAGGGGCATTGGCCATGCGTGGATGGGCGATACCAGCCTTCACAATCCTCACCTCCACTATGCAGCATGCTGGCTACCTTGCATAAAGACATGTGCTAGACTGTGATGTTGGACATGCTACACGTACATATCCTGATCTGAAAGACATACGTCATGGACAGCCACCATTCTACTACAAGGATCGCGACATGCTGGACAGATCCCTGTGCCATACATGTTACATACTCCCGCCATACCATGCAACCCTGTCCATCAAAGCTGCACATGTCATCTCTGTCATACATGGTGTGATGACCGCATGGTAGATGTATTATTAACTGTCTGGATCAGTAATGTGGCACTGATGCACCTCGCGGTGGCAAAATGGCTGTCGGATACAGCTAGGAAACCTTACCCGTATATGCTATAGTTGATAACCATTCCTGCAAATGACGTCCGGCTAGCCATTGTCCCATGTCTATCACATGTGCAACACAGGCGATCCGTGGCAGGATGTTGAACTGCTGTACAGTGCCGTGTAGATGTATATGGCAAAGCACATGCATGTAAAGGTTCCATGCGTATGTGTGCATTGTCACTGCTCATGTCCATTAAGGCAGTGTATGTATTGATATGTGACATATACACAGACTCAAGGTCAACAGCATCACTGTGGACACATCCAGGCATGTGCTGATAGGTAAGAACACAAGTACAGGCAAACAGACATGCCCACATCAAGACAGCATTCACATGGAGTATGAACAATGTAATGAGGTGACACACATATATGGTGATGATATCCAATGCATAACGGGTGTTACATGTGTGACACAAACATGTCAGTCATGTCAGTGTCATGATGATTTGTAAAGATAACTGTGCAGATGTACTAGATTTAATACAAATGTATGTGCAGCTGTATCTCTGTACATCTCTGTGATACTGTGACCTGTCACCATCATTGTGTCTTCCAGATAATGCCGCGTTCATGCCTGCCAGCGTACAGCTGCCAGGAGGATGATGTCCTCATCCCGTACTTCCATGAGAACTACAAGGTGTTGTTCAGTCATGTGCCACAGCATGCCCAGCAGTGTGATGACCTGTGGCAGGACCTTCGCAGGAGGGTTAATGATGTGGGTGGCCATAACCGCACCTACCAGCAGGTGCGCAGACACTGCATGGACTTGATACGACATGCAAAACAGCATGCCACTGCAATAGCCAGGGAACAAGGTGGAAAAGGTGGTGGGCCACCAACCCAGCCCCCACTCACACACACCGAGGAGCTACTGGCCAGCCTGGGGACACCCTCAGAACAGCATCCACAAACACTAGCTGCCATCGTGGAGGTGGGTGTCTCCCAACCAATGAGCCTGGAGTTGCCTGGTAAGTCACTACTGCACATATGACTATTATATCCCATTTAGTTGCATGTGTCACTGTACAATATGTAATGTAACATCATATGCAAGGTATGTTTACACACATGCTGCATACTACAGTATGCTACCCTGTGTATGCACACATGTGCATACTATATGCTATTGTACAGGAGAATGTGTTAACATGCACAGTGCACCCTGTGGCTGTCATACAGTCATGGATAATGTTCAAACTGCTGTGTCACCCCTATACAGGTACCTCTGGTGTGCCGCACAGACATCAGTCCATTGCAGGTGAGACTGTCATCAGTATCAGGCATGTTAATGCATATATCTATTCGCCATGTGGCCAGTTAACACATGGACACATGATGTATGGTCCAGTCACGATATACACGTCGCATCTCCCATCATTCACACTGGCTATCCATGTGCAATATATACAAACGAAGTGAAACACTGACATGAAACCACAGTATCTGTCATTGCTACATGTGTGGACAGCTGTGCATACAACGGTGGAGGTGTTGTTCAATGTAGGCATCTGTACTATACATTGGAACAACACATGTGTGGTACGCAAACGGTACCACACAGTGAGCTGGAATATGGGCAGCCCACAGGAGTCACCATTGTGTTATATGCCCCTGCAATGGGTGCACACATTGTGATGTGCCATCTGACACGTCTCAGACATGTAGTGTTCTGGCTGCAATATTGTCACACTATCCCATAATACATACCCCACATACCAAACATACAACCCATTGTCTGCATAGCCCTGTGGATGGCGACATATCTGACATCTATGGGTGTATGTCATATGAGACTACACAGACATGTGAGATAGATGGCCATCACAAACATTTGGCCAACACATGTTTACACGTGGCCATGGAGGATGGCCAGAGACTTGTAGCCACACAGTAGATGAGATGTGTATACACCCTGTTGCACATTGTCCACACATGGTCCAACTATAGCCTTAGTTGACTGATTATACAGTTGATGTGATACACTGGACATCCTAAAAACCTTTGCACAGCTAGTGGAGGTGTCACGTAAGTCGACCTTATAAGATGTGTTGAACATCACGACTGTGTCATAGCATGACAGTAGTCACCTGCACAGCTTCCACAGACATTGACACCACATCAGGCCACAGATACCGTACATTTCCCTTGCTGCTGTAGGACATCACCGTCAGCCATGCTCTTGTGTGGTACATCAATGTCATGTGGGACATGGTGTATTGACAAGTCTGCCATGTGTGGACATGGTTGCCAGGCAGCTAAGACTCTGTAGTAGTTTTGCAGGGATGTCATCCGTAGGTCTTCCAGTGACCTGTCACATGACACAACATGGTTTGGTGTGTACACCTCAACAATGTGGGTCACAATCCACAGTTATGTCATGTGTATGTACGCAGTTATGGCTATGCAATGTGTGCATATTACACACTGTATAGCAATATAGATGCTTCATGATGCCATGCAATGGCACAGTGTCTGTACTTCACACTGTATAGCAATGTAGACACCTCACACTACCCTTCCATGCTCATGCACATTTGCTAAATGTGCATTCTATCTGTAGGGCATACAGACAACACTGCAATGTGATACCCATTACAATGCTGTACATGTGTCAGGACACCATTGTGTTCGACATGTATGCATGTCAATGCACACGTCAGCAGATTACATGTCAAGGTCACTTCAGCCATGTGTACTGTTAACCTGTGCTGGTCCACATGGTGTATCACAGGGATGCATGCTTACTACCATGATTGTGTGAACTGCATGGCTACTGATATGACACCTGCTTGCTGTTGTGTGCAACCCAGGGAGGTATGCTAACTACCACTATTAATGTCTGAGCTGCATGCCATCTGCTGTATCACATGCATGCTGAATGCCATCTGTCAAATCACATGCATGGTGTGTCTGTGTGTGTGTGTGTGTGTGTGTGTGTGTGTGTGTGTGTGTGTGTGTGTGTGTGTGTCTGTGTGTGTGTGTGTGTGTGTGTGTGTGTGTGTGTGTGTGTGTGTGTGTGTGTGTGTGTGTGTGTGTGTGTGTGTGTATTGTAATGTAGAGTCTTTCTTTGCATTCACAGGTGATGTAGGTGCGTTACCCTCCTGCGGTCCGTCTGATGTTAGTGTCCCCACAGATACTAGCAGTGATGAACATATGCATGAGGTACAGGCAGGATTGTCAGGGGCTGAATCTGTGCCAATGGTTGCCATCCCAGCTATGTCCCCCTCTTCCCCGCACACAGTTCTCATGCCAACACATACCCTCCATCACCAGTGGCCATAGAGGAAGGACAGTCAGTGTGTGTTAGCTTGGAACAGGAATGTGTGGTGGCTACAGAAGGTGTGTCTCCACACCATGGTGTCAGTGTAATGACTGCAGATGTGCCACACAGGCATGTGGCCAGTGCTTTTCATAGGAGGACCTCTGGCAGACATGCACCTGCAGGACAGAGCGCAGCAGCTGGTGTCACCAGACGCATGTTCCAGACTGTAATGGCGGCACAGACACGTGCTGAATGGCAGAACAGAGAAGGGCAGAGGCTACAGAGGGCTGCTATCCGTACTTTAAATGACAACATCCAGGCAATGACAAATGCTCAACAGCAGATTGCTGATGTTCTGGACAGGCGATTGGGTGACATGGTCGGAATCCTTGACCATGGCATGGCAATCCGCAAGCGTGAGCTGTCTGTGCTGGAACATCTGGTAGGAGTGAGGCATAGGCCACGTGGATGTAGGCCAGCTACACCACCTAGTGCAGGTCAACATGAACAAGCCACCTCACATGCCAGCTCCCATAGTGCTGGTAGCAGTAGCAGTGCAGCTGGTGCTGCGCTGTCCGCACCAGGACACAGAAGGCCACGTGGATGTGGCCCTGGACGTTCCCAGTGGGGACACGGTTACAGTGGACATGTGTCATCGGAGAGTAGCCAATCTGTACCTCTGCCTGGTAGTGCCCGTGCAATCCCTGGCAGGCACAGGTCACATGGCCATGGCCAGACACAGTGAGCTGTACATCCTGGTCTGTACAATCTGGAGCTGTCAATAATACCCCTGTGTAGGCCTGGCAAAAGGCAGAACTGTGTGCAATCATACACGCACACAGCAAAAACATCTGTAGGGCACCACAACACCCACATGCATAACGACCACACATGTCCAATCAGATCACTGGCCCTTACCCACACACATGATGTCATCCACTGGTGCAGCCTATGCACCTGGCAAAGATTATCACCCTATGCATATAATGATGCCTGTGCCGCATCCCTGTCATCCACACCATCGGTGCAGAGACATGCTCAAATGGTCTGATGCACAGGGTGAACAGAATAGTGAGAGAAGTGTATATTACATTAGTTGTGTACTGTTGACACGCACCAGACATACCATGTAGTACAGGTTTATAATGCATTGTTACATGTTCACAGTATGTGTCTTGGTAACAACAGTAACAGTATGTTGGTAATGATGCCCTGGTTCACTCCTTATGGTCTACTTGCATGTGCCAACAAGTAGCAGTGTTTGCAGTTTCCCATGTGTAAATGTGGAGTACTCACAGGCATGTATGGCAATACCAGCATGCTATACGTAGCCTCAACCTGACTGTTAGAAAGGCTACCATGCCACAGATGTCCACATATCTACTGATCCAGAAGCATGTGGGCTGTTTAATAGGCTACAGTGGCTAGAGACGTGACATCCATACCAGGTCACATCACAGGTATGTTGACATGGTGCGGGGGGTTACACATCGGTCTGGCCGATGATAATGTTAGAGGCCATTTGATAGCATGAGGCCTCACTGAGTAGCAGTAATACCCTGTCGCATTAAAGGATGAGAACATACACAGGCATACACAGAAACACACAGTAACATGCCCACACTCACGGGGTCAACAACATTATAACGCACACTCGATAGTGTTGAGGTGAGGACCCCTGCCTATGTGGTAATCACCCTCACAGTACTGTGCACCCACACGATGTGACACAGAGAATGAACATGTACAGGTAGCCAGTAAGGCTGAGACCGATGGCATCAATAGGATAGTAGACTGCATCATCATGAAGGGTTGGGGATCCTGTCTGTTCTGTATGGTAGCATACACCCTCACTCCATGCACCAGACAGCCATATATACATACATACATACACACACACACACACACACACACACACACACACACACACACACACACACACACACACACACACACACACACTGTGGAGTCCACAAATGTCATTCACATACTGATAGCTGACATGTGTGTGATACACACACCACCCCTGCCTACGTCATGCTTTCCACACTGCAGTATGTACAGATCTCTACAACAGTGTACAGGGGTGACAGACATGCAGCAGTATTGGCCGCATTATGTGTACCAACACTACCTTCAGCAATTGTGCTGCTATATGCACACAGGAGGATGTAAGTGTTACAGGTGTCACGTGACTTACAGTCAATAACACCCGACCGCTGTGTAGGTTTTATGTCTTCACCGTCAAGTAACAGTAACATAGCGTAATGTTTGCACATGTAATGGTAGGATGGCTTGTGACACACCTGTGAGCCGTCCCTGGCAAACATCCATCTGCAAAGGTGGATCACCATTTTATGTACACACATCCATCCATACCTGATGTACATCCTACCGTACTTGTCAGTATTTCACCATATACAGGTGTCAATGATGGGGCTGCATTGCAACTGCATGTTGTAGTTAGGCACAGATGAATTACATACATCAGCTACTGCACATGCATGGTAGCTGCATGCACACCACTACATGTACATGTATGTTGGTCCTACATGCCTCTCATGTAGCCATGTTTGTATGCATTGCAATTGGTGGACATGCGTGATGACATACATAACACATGGACTGTTGTATGATATGATGGGTGTTATGGGTAACTAGTACAGAGGGAATGTTTCCTCGGTCAACATTGCTACCTCATGTACTGTTAGCATTCAACAGCCATGGACCTACCTTCCATGGGCATGCGTGTGATTGCTGTAGCCACTTGTCTGCACGGAGGTCAGCAAAAGCTATGCTATGTACATATGTGTTTTGTGTGTGTGTGTGTGTGTGTGTGTGTGTGTGTGTGTGTGTGTGTGTGTGGTCCATGCACATATCCACTGCGATTACATGTATGTCATATCCAAACATTTGTGTTCTTTGGTGTACAGCGACAGAAATCTGTCACAGCTGTGTAAGACCCAGGGCCCCTGTTATGTGTAGAGCCAACCTGGTTATGTACAGTGGTATCATTGCATTGCATCACACATGATAGAACCCTGTCAGTACATGTGTAGTCTGCACAGTTGCTGTAGACCTATGTACAGTCCACTGGTCATGAGTCACACGGTGTTGTGGTAATGTATGGATGCGTGTTGCTGGTCCAAAGACATGGTGATGTCTGAGGGCTACATAGTAGAATGTGGCGTTTACCTCTGTGATCTGCACCTGAGACATCTGTGATGGCTCTTGAGAGTGTACTGGTCAGTACATGTGAGTGGCCTTCATGTACATGGGGACAGTAACACCATACTGTGCCCTTCCATGTTTAGAAACCATGTGCATGCAAGACAGCCCTTCATGTACGTGGGGACAGTAACACCATACTGTGCCCTTCCATGTTTAGAATCCATGTGCATGCAAGACAGCCCTTTGCTGCTGCTAAGTGTGTGAGCATGCCCAGTACGCCGTTGTGTAGATGGCCACACAGTACATTCCAAACTGTGCCCTTCCGTGTTTAGAATCCATGTGCGTGCAAGACAGCCCTTTGCAACTACTAAGTGTGTGAGCATGCCCAGTACGTTGTTGTGTAGATGGACACACAGTACATTCCAAACTGTGCCCTTCCGTGTCTAGAATCTGTGTGCATGCAAGATAGCCCTTCGTTTCTACTAAGTGTGAGAATGCCCAGTATGCCATTGTGTAGATGGACACACAGTACATTCCAAATGGACGTGTGATACTACGTGTGTGAGCATGCCCAGTGACACCTTGTGTCGGTGATGTGCCTCTGTGTATGGGCATGGCCATTGACATCCTGTATAGCGATGGTGGTCATCCAGGCAACAGATGTCCATACCCCACGTCAGGATGGATGCCTACATTGAACACACTGGTTGACTGTCTTGAAGGGTGTACTGTCTGTGGCGCATCTCATATCTATGTAGTGTTGTAATAGTGCTCCGTAGATAGGCAGTTGTCCCACTCACACCACTGCCGTGTGCTTGTCTATGTCTACCTTGGGACAGTAATATGCTTTTAGACTGCTCACTCTCTATAAATTCCCTATCGGTGTCTTTGCCTTTGCGGATGATGTCATCCACCTAGAAGTATTCCTCTGGGAGTGCTGTGTTCCAGTAATCTTGGTAGCATGTTCTGTAACTGCGTAATGCTGTAGTGTGATAAGGTAATTAGGTGTATGTTCGACTCCCAGCCCTGCCAAGTGTGTGTGTGTGTGTGTGTGTGTGTGTGTGTGTGTGTGTTTCCAGCTGCCTGGGGACAGAGTAATGCTTTTAGACAGCTCACTCCACATACATTCCCTATCAGCGTCTTTGCCTTTGCAGATGATGTCATCCACCTAGAAGTATGCCTCTGGGAATGCTGTGTTCCAGTAATCTTGGTAGTGCATTCTGTAACTGTGTAATGCTGTAGTGTGATAAGGTAGTTAGGTGTATGTTCGACTCTCAGCCCTGCCAAGTGTGTGTGTGTGTGTGTTTCCGGCTGCCTGGGGACAGAGTAATGCTTTTAGACGTCTCACTCCACATACATTCCCTATCGGTGTCTTTGCCTTTGCAGATGATGTCATCCACCTAGAAATATGCATCTGGGAGTGCTGTGTACCGTGTGTGGGTGTATTTCCAGCTGCGTGGGGACAGAGTAATGCTTTTAGATGGCTCACTCCACATACATTCCCTATCGGCGTCTTTGCCTTTGCGGATGATGTCATCCACCTAGATGCATGCCTGTGGGAGTGCTGTGTTCCAGTAATCTCTATAGCACGTTCTGTAACTGCGTAATGCTGTAGTGTGATAATGTAGTTAGGTGTATGTTTGACTCCCAGCCCTGCCAAGTGTGTGTGTGTATGTTTCCGGCTGCCTGGGGACAGAGTAATGCTTTTAGATGGCTCACTCCACATACATTCCCTATCGGCGTCTTTGCCTTTGTGGATGATGTCATCCACCTAGATGTATGCCTGTGGGAGTGCAGTGATGCTGTAACTCAGTAGCAAATTCTGTTACTGCATAATGCTGTAGTGTGGTAGACTAGACAGGTAGGTGCTCGATTCCAAGGCATGGCAGGTGTGTGTGTTTGGCAGTTATACCGTATGTGTTGGCATCTGTGGGTGGCTAGCTGTGGGATGTGTTCAGTGTGTTTTGTTGCTGACCTATATAGTGTCCACAGCCCGCATATTCTGCCAAGACACTGGGTTGTCAACACATACATTTGCCAATAGGTCTGGTGAGTAACTGTCACCAGCCCTACTCTTACCCTTGATACGGTCTGACCTGTGTGATGCAACATAACACATGTGCCTTGATAGTAACAACACTACATGATGCAGGTGGCACATGTAGTTTCCTTTTAATTCCTGTCTAATGCATTGCTGTCATGTGGTCCGCTGTTGTGATATAAATGCCATATCTACATATGTGTTTACATGTATATGTGTGTATATATATATATATATATATATATATATATATATATATATATATATATATATATATGTCCATGTATATATGTATACAAATAATTTATATGATATAGGTAAATGTAGAGGTGGACATAGATGTGAACATATATGTCTGGGGACATCAGCACTATTGAATGTTTGTGCCGGATGATCTGTACATGATAACCTGGGATCTATGTACATCTGCCATGGCGTGGTGGTAATGCACATCGTCTGTAGTGTGCAGGGCCACGGGTTGTAGTCATGTAGACACCGGTTATTTTGTTGCTGGGAAGACCATGGGACATCAGATATGGTGATAGTTAAAGCACCTGTTGCCGGTTGTGTATGGATCTGAGTGACACTGAGCAGTGGTTATTAATTTGGAGGTTCGGTATGGGTCATATAACTATTCATTAGAAGACTATACTATGCAGATGAGGTTGACTATAGTGTATCACATTTATCACCAGGGTGTGCTGCTGGTCCCTGGAGTGTATGTGTGTAGTCAGCCAGGTGCATGTCTGGAATATAGTTGACAGCATGGGAGGGAGGTCAGGCATACTGTACGTACATTTCAGTACTGTGCCTCGGGAGTGCTCCTGCTGTAGCACACCTAAGCTAGGGGTGTGTCTATACCTGCCTGGTGACATTGGGAGGGATGACAGCACAATCAACAGATGACATGGCCAGCCTGCACCTGAACAGTACGGTAATGTGAGCAAGCAGCATACACACAGGTTTCATCCGCACTCTACACCACCGGTGTATACCTGCGGGGACATTTCATGACACAGTCCAACCAAATGACACGGGCAGCAGCAGGCAAGATATACCAACATGTGCAGGAGGCTGGGGCAGTGAGGATGTGTATGCTGCCGAACAACCCTTGCTGGGGTGACATAAGACTTTATAGACCGAGGGTGACTTACCAGGGGCTACATGGGCTGGGGATGTTGGAGCACTATGGGGTGGACAGAGACCTCCTACAGCAGCTTGTTGACCTGTGCCTGCCACACCTGACACATCAAAGAGGTCGAGGGAAACACATCACAGTGGATACCATGGTATGTGTTGGCCTAGGTGTACTAGCCACAGTTACCTCACACAGCACAACTGGGGATATCATGGGTATCTCACAGGCATCTGCATCAGGTGTATTGGACCATTTCACAGACGCCATGTCAACACATGCTAGTGAGCACGTACATGTCCTCAACACACGTGATTAGTAGACCAGCAATATGCATCTGTTCAACCACATGGATAACTACCCTGGGGTACTGGGTGCTATAGCCTGCACACACATACACATTGTAGCACCACCTGGTGAGCGGGGTAGGGCCTACAGTCACTGCAGGGGCATACCCTCCAACAGCTAAGCCATATGTGATGGCCAGGGCATGAGATTGAATGTGTGCTGTCTGCCCTGGAAGCTATGATGTGTCCGATATATGGCTTCTGACACAGCTGTAGCACACCAATGCCAATATGGACATCCCCTACAGTCTCCTAGTGGGGGATGCTGGGTAAACACTGGTGTCATGGCTGATGACACCCATCAGCAATGCACACACACCTGAACACTCACACCATACTGAGGCGGATGCACAGGCAAGACATATACTTGTGCATGTGGTTGGGATGCTCAGTTCACAGTTCTGGTATCCGGACACATCCGTTGGAGCTCTGCAGTATTCACAAGCTACATGCATACAAGTTGTTATGGTATTTGCTATGCTACACAATCTTATCCTGCAGTAACAGTTGCAGCAGGGACAGCATGGGGCAGGGCCACACAGCCCAACACCACTGCCAAGGCCTGTACAGGCACAGTGTGACTTGGTGAAGGAACTACCTGAGCAGGGCACAGTCGGCGAAAGCCCATGCACAGTATGACCTGCCCTTGGCAAAGAGGCAACACAAGGCATATGCACTGACACAGTAGGTACCCACAGATTTCCCCTCTCTGACCCGCACACAGTACAATGGATGCCAAACATGACAGTACCTGTGCTCGGCCATGTATAGGAGGTGCACTGTGTGCATCCGACATAGGCAGCACTCCAGCACTCCAGCAGCACTCCAGCACCGTCCTCAAGTCTGGAACACACCCAGGGTATGTCCTAACAAGTGGCAGTTGTATTATAATGTGTAGTTACCCATTGCTATGGTATGTATGTGAGCATACAAGTGACTGTGGGGGCCAAATGTTAGGGCAGCAGACAGTACACATCCATAGTGGCATCATGACCTCTGTAGCACATACGGGGGTCACAATGGTAGCCTTTAGTACACAGGGTGTCCTAACCCACTGCAGATTATGGGCTGACCATCATGTGTGTCCATACAGCCCACACACATTCCATGCAGCTGGACAGATGTGGACCAATACAGACAAATGATATACAATGGCCTATGGATATGCCCAATGACTGACCCCAACCCCCTAATAAGACATACACAGATGACAGCAGGCCAGGCAGTTTGATGTAGGTTGTGTAAGCTAGGATGTCCAACACCACTGTGCTGGTAATTAAAGCTGGGAACTCAAGTACCCTGGTATCCCTTCAACAAGCAATTTAGGTAGGTCCACACACTGACATGGAGTACCTGACATACCAGTACAGTAGCGGCAGATGTATAAAACTGTTGGCTGTGCCCCCCATCAAACCTACACATGTGAGAGTCATGTGCGCCACCCACGGTGCTGTGTAGGACTGTGGTTGTGGTTGGATGTCCCCCCATGCTATGCAGACATGTAGCAACTGTCAATGCCACATGACCATTAGCTACCCTGCAGACACAGCATGACACTTGTCTGTGTAGAACGGAGGGGTCAGCAACACAGTACTAACTCTCTGGACATGTGACACATGCAATACAGTTGACCATACTTGGCATGCTCACACACATGACGGTATGACGATAATGTCGGTCGACAACATGCATAACAGTCATACTGGGCATGCTCACACACTGAAACACAGGATGGCCAGGCATGCATACACCAGTGGTCCGGACATATCTGCCAGTACATTGCTATACTGTTGGAAGTCTATGCTGTATGGTGTGTGTGTGGTCTATTGTCTGTACATATGCCATGGTCTATTGTTAATTCACATGAGCTATGTGCGCAGGGCACTTCTACCATCACGTGTATAGGGCGGTTCTTTGTTTGTGGACAGGCCGATGCCTTTGGATACAGACTGGGTAAGGCACATTCCAGCAGGTGGGAGCAGTTGTGCGTGGGTGTGCACAGTGTTAAGCACTGCTGACCTCTGGTCACAGCACCTTATACACATTTAGACTCCACATTTCTTTGACAGTGCACTACTGGCATACTGGTAGACAAACACGCTTACAGCCGCTCGTTCACCGACATTTCCGCTTACACTTGTCACTCACTTTGGGTGTGTGCGATCCCTTGTGATGCGTATTAGATCGGACTACATGACTACAGTATCGGGTATGTGTAACCATTTTGCGACGGCAGGCGTTCGACTGTACAGACTTGGCGGCCTGTCCAGTGATGTAATCATATTATATGCGTGTTCCTCATACGATCTGCTCCCATCTGCCTGATACATGGGAACCGATAATCTGCAATGCTGACATGTGACTTGAGTTTGTTAACGCAGCTGTCCGCTGAGTCATGCTACCGCATACCTACTGCACGTTGTCCACCTTTCAGATTGCACGACGGGAGACTGTAGGAGTGACACCTTTCCCACTTTGCATGGGACAGTCCCTCATCATGCATATCTCATGTGACAATACCAGAACTCTCCACCAATCAGGGACACATTTCTACAGAATCAGGGACAAGTCAAGAAAAATCAGGGACACTTTTACAAAAGTAGTGCTATTAACTTGAAACATTGACAGAATCAGAGCATATGACTTAATACACATATTCTGAGGTAACAGTTGTTTATAACTCTTACTTATTGTCATTAGTCAGTAAGTGTAATTCACCACCTTTCCTTCAACAGCCACTAATTTTAGGAGGGATTAAGAGGGACAGAGTTAAACTTTCAGTCAAACTCAGGGACATACCTGACATTCAGGGATGGTTGAGTGGTATGGACAATACTCTAGCCATTGCAACTGTCCTGATTAGGGGACATTCTCATGTTGTACGTGTCTGTACTGGTTGCTTGTTACAGGTCTTGTATACCTGACACGTCACTATGTCATATGTAGTAGCATAAGCAACTTTACTGCTGCTAGACTACGCTTTGATTTGTTCCGATATGTATATTTCTGTACTATGCATGGCTGTAGGTATGTTCTGCCCTGGTACATCTGACATTTCTACAGACCAGGTTCCACTTTGACCATTCAGAATAGTGGTGGCCCTATAGACCCTATATATAGAGCTATCACATGTGTCAAGGTAACACGTACCCACAGCCAGTAGTACACGGACGACTTCCACGGTTTGCATACGTTAAGGTTATTCATGTAGCATTATAATTGATAATACTGTTTCCTATTACATGCAGCTGTTACTGATACAACAAATTGATGTCTGACACCACTACACACAATATATAGCCTCCATTCCCAAACTCACAGGCCATGTGCCATAACTGTCATTTTGCAGGACACAACTGCCCAGACGGGTGTGTCCCTCACAGGTGTATGGGTGTTAAACCTCTTCTATTATGCTATCATATACCTCAGGTGGTCAGCAAATTATGCACTTTCCGTCACTAGCAGAACTCACATACTAATGGGTGTGAATGAACACTGTATCAGGGACATTGCATAACACCCTGTGGGGCACATTTAGATGATTGGTTCTATTAACCAGACACATTCACAGTCACAGAGCATATGTATTCATTCACGTTTGTCGAGGTACATGCTGTTTATGACTCATATATGTTGTCATCTGTCATTACCTGTATTCCACCACCTGTTCACCTAATATCACTAGTTCTGGAAGTGTTTAGTTGGACTTTGTTACATTCTGCTACATAACTATGGACATCCATGCTAATCGGGTACACAGCACTGATTTAGTCTCTATGTATTCCCCCGATGGTTTACAGACTATCCGGTAGATGTGCTCTTCAGGTTTGGGTGGTGTAGGCGTATGCTATGCCCACATAGGAATATTAATGACATCCACTGGGCGGGCCTACTACATCTCTGCCAACCAGCACCTGCACACTTAAGCCCATTAATGCATACCCATGGTCCACCTACCTGGCACCCCTCTACAGCAGTCATGACAAATACTTACTGCGAGCACAGCAGGGGTATGAGCACACCTCTACACATTGCCCACTCTCCCCGTCTCGGGACACATGTCGTACGTTTTGTCCACCCATGTATTATCACACTTGCACAACCTACTGTTCCATGTACACCTACATCCTGCTCGTATTAATGTCAGCAGATTCACACGTACCCTGAATTTTTGGGGTCCCGCAAGGGACACCGTTATCCATGTTTAAAGTGTAGACCTTACGGAACTCTCCGACTGATACTTTCCTACCGCTGTTTTGGACAGCGGGAGTGTATTGATCTGTATTTCCTGTCTGTATGTCTGTCCGGCCTAGCTGGGCGATGTGGGGGGTACAACGTTTATTTATTGCACCTCCCAGTCACATATGCCCGGGCTGTAAATATGTTACCCCTAATTGCTGTGAAGTAACCTATTCATGTACATGTGTATATCTACACTGACATATATAGCCAGGTTTCCCGGCTTGAATGACAGCCTCAATATCAGTAGTGTTTTAAAATTGAGACACGCTCGTCTTTAGGATGTAAAGAAATCAGATTACTTATTACATTCCCCTTAGTTAACTTTGACGTTTTAACATTTTTTATTGGACAGTTTTTTAGTTATTTAAGTGATAGATTTATTATATAGGAAGTTACGAGTAATTAAGTCACACTCCATAACGGTGCATTTATTTTATTGGGATAGCAATATTGTTTATTTTATTGGAAAGCAATATTATAGATCAAAAAATGATTTTTTAAGAATTTTTACAAGGAATTTTATGCACACACAGTATTTTATTTATTCGTTTTATTTGTTTTGCATCTTAATTGCCAAATCCATTAAGACATTAGAATTTTATTGCTCAAGTTTTTTTGGAAAAAGTCATTTCACATGAGGATGGTGTGCAAATTTTAAATATGGTACACATGCATTTTTGAAGAAGTTGTAATTTAATACAAGAGATTATATTTTTAGATTATTTGGTGTCTATGTTTTTTCCTTTATTAAGTAATAAAGGTGATAATTATCTAAGGAGTCATGTGATTTAACAGAGAAAGGTATTTAAAGGCTTAAATCACAGGCTCATCATTTCCTTGATAAAGCTCGGACTTATGCGGGTGAAGGCGCTTGGTGGAAATATTGTTTGTTTTTTGTATTTTCTACAATAAAAGTTTTAAATAAGACTGAGCAGTCTATGTGTTTCAAAGAGGAGAATTGCCTACTATCAACCTTCCTTCTGGGTCCTGTGTTGCAGAGCTGTTATTTTTCGTGCTATTTATGTACATGTGTATATCTACACTGACATATATATTTTGTTTTGTGTATATGTGTATATATATCAGTACCTGTTGTTTGTGTATTTATATCTATCTATATATATCCGTAGTACATCCTTGTGTGTGTGTGTGTGTGTGTGTGTGTGTGTGTGTGTGTGTGTGTGTGTGTGTGTGTATATATATATATATATATATATATATATATATATATATATAAATATATATGTGTATGTAAATTAATATAGATATATGTATATGTACGTTTTTATCTATATATACATCTGTGTGTCCGTTAACCTATACATTTCCCGGACATGGGCACTTACACATGCGTATTGGGTTTTATCTCTGCTTCAACAGCATACTATTGCCTTAGTCATTATGACACCGACACTTCTGAACTTGTGCTCAGTATATTGCACATTATACA
Source organism: Protopterus annectens (assembly GCF_019279795.1). Taxonomy (NCBI): domain Eukaryota; kingdom Metazoa; phylum Chordata; order Ceratodontiformes; family Protopteridae; genus Protopterus; species Protopterus annectens. The sequence continues at coordinate 887,632,864 of NC_056745.1, forward strand.
GTGGACAGATGTCGCACGTTTTTCATGTCTGGGGTACCGCTACTAACTGGGATGTGATACAGTGTCATTTGACTTATTACTCGTATGCGCAGCCTATTATTCCTGCTACTGTGTTTGTTTCTGTGCACATTCATATTATTACTGTTGATAGGATGTGTGTTTGTGTTACTGTGACTGTACGTCAACATATTGTTGTCTTCATGTAGTTGTGTCTTTCTGCTTTTCCCAGTTTGGGGTTGTCACAGCAGAACTCCGTTCCGCTCATGGGTGGCGTATAGGTTTTACGTGCCGGGCTGCCAGCCCTGACGCACAACATCCGACAATGATATGCCCATTCATGCATGTCTCCATGCAAATGACATTCTATCTGGGAATCGCACCTACGTACTAGCTGACCTCCACGGGCCACTCCATTGCACCCGGCGCAACATACCCTAGCACTCCTGTGTCCATAATCGCATATCCATAGTTTCTCCTGCACACCCGTATTGAGTTTCCACGCATAACAGCCATTATACACCTGCTGATATTGCAGCCATGACACACCTTTATACATTGCCGTCTCATGAGTGTTGGGGCCCTACACACATTTTGTACCACCTCGTGTATTCACAGGCTCACCATCCATTCATATTTGCACATACTGGTGTTTTGGATTATTTCCTGGTGTTATGGATTATGAACGATTTGCGGGTTACAAGTACAGGTGGTCGCAACATGTACTACATTCCGTCTGTTTACAATGTTGACATAGCACTTCAACGATATTATGGCCACTGGTATAACCCTGCCTCTAATGTGAAGAGCGGTGCTCTACTCACACTTGTGCAGCTTTATGTGGCATACACTGCGAGCACTTCATAATTCCTTACTTGCTCTGGATTCCCTTCAAAACCCTTATGTTTGCTTTCGTCTTTCGGCGTTCCTTACATATCTATATATATCTATATATATATGTATGTATGTATGTATAGATATATATATATATATATATATATATATATATATATATATATATATATATATATATATATATATATATATATGTATATATAGATAAATATGTAGATATATAATTGCATATTTCTGTTATGTCTGTGGATATTTATCTATACACACATCTATCTATCTATATATATAAAAGTTACAGCTGTACAAGACAACATACATTTGCTATGCTAATAGCTGTGTACACCCACGCAGGCGCACTTGCATCTACTTATTCTGAGTTACATATGTTTACAGGCACTTCTTTGGGATTATATGTGCCTTATTCCTTATGACAGTACCACTTTGATGGAATCCAGTTAATGGACCCATGTGAAGGCGGTCACCTTTACATGTATAAATGTTATCTTTACAGCACAGAGGCATTCATTACACAATTAATATGTGCTATAGTCGTACTTGAACCGTGAATGCCTTTACGTTGGGCGGATGCTGTAACCACTATACTATTGGTGTTCTGGCTCATTTATATGTATACCCATGGTTCATAGCTACTCTGACATACACCTCACTGCTTCCCTTACACAGCAGGCATCCATTCTCCTGCTGGGAAAACTGCAGTACTACAATTAGGACATTCCCTGTTTCCTACTGCTCTGGACCCATGCTGCAAGTCTACTCATTCCAAGGATATTCAGAATGCCTACGCTTATAGTCCTCACACATACGTGTGTGTGATTGTCAGGTTGTTTATGTGCTGGTCTGGGTTTAGGCTCAGCCAACTGGTGACTAGAACTGCCCTGACGCTGTTCAAAGATCAGACAAAGCACATGGACAGAGTTAGTCCAGATTTTAACATTCTACCTGTGTTTACAGGCGCAGGTGTTTGGGCACCTCTGACCACATTATTGGGTCGGTGCTACATAATTTACTGCTGGGGAGTGGTTCCACCACATAATGCAGGTTGGTGGGTGGTTTATAGATAAAATGAATATTATTCTGGACATCTGTTATAAATTCACTACAGGTATGCAATAGTCCTGTTAACAGATGTGACAGTTGGTTGGTGTACTTATGTGTACGGACCTCTGTGATACTCGGGGACTCATTTCTACAGTGATAGGGACAAGGCTATGACAACTCAGGCACAATCACGGGCACTTCTACCATATTAGTACAATTAACTTGGAACGTGTTGACAGATTCATAATACTACTAATTTTCTGCAGTTAAATGCATCTATTACTCTTCATTGTTGTAAGTAGTCATTCTCATTCAACACCTTTCCCCCAAAGGTCACTGGTTTTGGGAGTGGTTAAGAGGCTGGCCAGTTATTGTGCGAATGCTCTGACCATTAGTAGCGTTGACATTGTCATATGTACAGGTTGGGATGTATTCTGGGGACTAGGGTTGTCACCTTTTCAAATGACCAAGATAGGACATTTCCGGAACACACATCAGATTTTACAAGCCGACACATACCCACGGTCAGTACAAAGGATAGAACTTTACTTATTTGCCTACATATAAGCCTATTGTTGTAGCGGTTTAGTTGCTTATTCTGTTTCTTGTAACATTTAGGTATTTTAGATACTGAAATAATTATTTTCTGCAACTATAACATAACATATGGGACATAATTATGTCCTACAATCCCAGGACATTTGCCATTTGTAATGTATTTTGTCAGGACACAACTGTCCAAAGAGGGACTGTCCCTCGCAAAGCGGGACTGATGGTAACCCTACTGTGGACACCTGATTGTTTGGGCCAACACATAGCCACGGTCAGTGCAGGTTTAGAACATTCATTTGTTTCCTAGCTGTGAGCCTTATACCTTTGGCACTTTTGTTGTTTGCCTATTTCTTCTACGAATACGTTTATTCTACCCTGACGTGACTGCTTTAGGCAACTGTTACATGCAGTATGGTACATAGTTATTTCCTACAATCACAGGACATTTGGCATTGTATCATTGTTGGTCAGGTCATGCCTACACACACATTAATTGTCCCTCACACAGTGGATCAGGGGGTATCCTATTTACGTCAGTGCCTTCACCACCCTTATACCATGTGCCACTATGTGTGCAATATATTCTCTCGCTTATTCATGTCGGGACACATGCGTCATGGACAGGTGTTTGATCCTGGGTAGTAGGTTCTGCATGACCATCTAGGGCTGGACAGTCTCGTGCACCACTACTGCACATTCCGACTTGTGTCAAGATATCTACAGGACTGGACTTCGTGTCTTCATACCCATTCTAATGTTTACACAGGTTACTTATCCCATGAGGGATATTCCAAAAATTGCACAAGACCAAAACAAGACAAATACTGACCATTCTTCTGGCGTTATGAAAATGTGCTGGGGGTTTTACATGCAAGGGATACATAGTTTGCAATCCTGAAACTGCCTAGGGTGACACTACCTACTACATATGCATAGTGGTCACTATGTGTAGATGTGGCTGCACCAAACCAGTAGGCCAAGTATGGCTGGATTTGGTGGATGTTCAGGTATGGGAGCAGGTTGTGTGCTGTGGAGGGGATGCTGGGTAGTCCATTATGCATCCAGGTGTGTTGCATTTGATATGGCCAGTTCCATCAGGACAAATCTGTGGGTATGTGCCGGTGACATGTCTATACATTTGTATTGCACATTTTAATATTCATATGTTTGTGGGATTGTGTTCTACAGTATGGCCTGTCTGGTTGTATTGCAGATGTGTATACATGTTTTTGTGTTTCTTTCTGCTTCTCCCGGTGCTCCCTCATATACCTCCGGTTCACCTATTCTGCATACGACTCAGTGTCGCCTTGGAGGATTATACCATTACCCATCTCCCCCACACACATATTCCTGACACTCCATCATCACTGCTTTGGTTGATGGCCCATGACACGGTCAAGGTAACACATTGTATACCCTACATATGTCAGGTACATGTATGGTTGTGTGGACTACCCTGCCATGTTTGACTTTCCACATGCTATACCTCCCACACATAGGTACACACCCATACTTAACTTTCATGACATGTTGGTATACCCGTGTAATACCCGTTCAACTGTGACACATCCTGACAAGTTCGGCTTGGACCACTGATGTGCGGATTTTGGCTGACTGTTCTAATCATTGGTAGGATGCCACCTTTTCCTATGTCCAGGATGGGATATATTCTGGACACATATCCGACTGTACTGGACAACACGTACCCACAGTCAACGGTACAGATAATACTGTTCCTTTCAGCCTACATGTTGCCTTATTGTTGTAGCAATTTATATGCTCCTTCTGTTTCATTTACATGCTTATTTTATTTCCTGTCACATTTGGTATGTGAAATACGGACATACCTATTGAATGTGACTATTACATGCATTGTGGGATATAATTCGGTCATATGGTCACTAGATATGTACATTTATCGTGTTTTTTGTTATGGACACATCTGCCCAGCTGTGTACCCTCCCTCACAATATGGGTCAGCTGGTGACCCTGACCATTGGTCTGGACGTACCTATTGGCGGTGCGCTAACATATGATGCGTTTCACTTCCACGTGGTATAACTATCTACATTGCATTGGACTACGGGCACACGGTTTTCAATGTCATTTGTTCGCTGGATAGGGACCCGTTATTCCCTACCGTACATTTGTGTTTGCTTCTTCATTTTGTGTTCGCAGGAACTGTCTTGCACGTTTTGCATATGTTTCAGTATCCACGGACACTGACAGATGTGATTACTATTGCTTGCAAATTGTCATATGCAAGCATTTTAGGTTGCACGTTGACAGCTGACATTTCCACGCCTCCATGCGGCACTTCGACATGCCCTATGCACTCGCACTCCTTTCCTATGCACGTGGCTGTGGCAGCAGCGCACCTTCATTAATATGCATTTGGCGCTACTGCGCCATCTTCACGCTGCACAGTCGGTGCAAGCCTAACGCCGGCCTTGAGCCGAGCTTCATGAATCCCGGGGAGGGTATCTAAATAAAGTCAGTTAGTCTAAGACATAGCAAAATATGCAAACTACAAAAAGAAAAAAAAGTTTCTGTTTAAAAAGTTTAGTTTTTGTGTTTCAATAAAGGATATTCCATTAATAGCTCAACTGTGGACTACCTACAATTTTTAACTCAATTGCGGGCTACCTACTATTTTCTACTTTATTATTTTGTAGCATATATGTTACAGTTTGATTTTTATTAATGAACTAGGTGCTTAACATAGCTCAGGAAGTGAATATCACACCCTCCACACTACAAAGTTTCTTCTTGGTTTGAAAATATATAAACTACAAACAATGAGAAGGTACAGTCATTTAAGTCCAGCCACCTTTTAAACCTTATTCCTCCCTTGTATGTATTGTTCTCTCAATCCCCATTTTTTCCTATGTAGTTTGCTCCTACCCTTTCTTATCACAGATCTTAGAAGTGTTTTTTGTTTTGTTTTATCAAATTTTGTTGTTGCAATACAATAAGATCTTATTACCTGAAGACTTATACTCAAACCATCTTGCCCATACCATTCTTGAACTGGCTGGAGTCAGCAAGGCCTTTTCACAATCAAAGCATTTAATTTTCTGTGATTGTCTGCCACTTCAGCATTATTTCCCATACCCCAAATCCTTATGCACGCTACTGTCTTCTGTTACATCAAGTTTCTCTGCACAGCTTATGTTGTAATCTTCCTTTTCATAACTTATTGAAATGGGCTTAGTATAAACAGAACTGCCACTTAGAAAATAAGCTTCAGTTATGAAAAGCTGGTAAGTTAATCATTAACTACACATTTGCTTTCTGTAAATAAAAGACGACTATTGGATTATTATGAGAATTTGAAAGGACAACACGACTCTCACTGAAATGAAGGGTAGTAACATAAACCATTGTTCAGAATACATCAGTTTTGTAATAAGGTTAAAAGAACAGCTCAAAAAGAAAGCCTTTGTTTTTTCTCAGAAGGTGATATTCATTATGGTTCTTATTTTTATGGTGACTATATCAGACACTTTAATGGGACAGCAGCCATTTGGCATAATAATGGTTCTGTCAGGAAATTACATGGCATGAAAAGTCATATTTTACCCACTTTAGAGATTATGCTTTTAAATGCATGTCTGTGTCTTGAGCAAAATAAACTCATCTGTATGCTGTATATTTAGCCTCAAGATTACATTGTTTGTTCATTCATGAATTAATTTTTAGCAGCAGTAAATTAACCATGGTATACAAAATGCATATGCAGTTTTTTAATAATTTTTGGATGGGCCTGAATAAAAAAATAAAAGGTGCAAGACTGCTATATTAATTTTGCATATGTGTAATATGCATTAAGTGATGTGTCTGATGAATAGATGCCTTGTACATCTCTGCTGTAAAAAAAAAATTCAATTAAAATATTTTCTTCAGGAAAAAAGGGCATCCCAAATGCTGTACTTATGAGCTATTCATGAGAACTTGGAAAAAACGTAGCCAATGCAAATATATTTTATGAAGTGAAAATGAAAACAAATGACAGATTTTGGAAACATCAATATTCCCTTGCAGAAACTGAAAAATGCTGCATGCAGTTTATAGTAAAATAGAAATATTCTGTAAAAGTAAAAGAAAACAATGTTCGATTTTATGAAATAGTGACAAGCATCAGAGCAATTTAGAATGAAAATGTTCATATATTATGGGAAGAATTGTATTTTAAAATGATCAAGTAAGTCTTTTTACCTGTGTTTAAGGGAAAATGTTACTAGCAGAATGGTAAATCCAAACAGATTATCTAAGTTTAGCAAAATTAAAATCACCTCAGAGGATGTACAGATTGAATATGAACTGCTTGTCATTTTTATCTAATTAAATATAATTTATATTCTCTTGTTAGCAAACTCCTTATTCTTAACACAGCATTTTTTTTCTGGTATTCTAATGATGTTGGCCTCATATGACCACCCAAGTTTCCACCAGAGAAGAACCTCTGCAATACTACATGGCAAAGTAGTTCCACCTTCTAAATGGTAATGATTCATATAAATTTCAAACTAACTCCTTAAACCTGTAATGGTTTATCATGGGCAATTTTAAAGAAAGTATCTTTTATTAAAGTGTGTTGCTGAATATGTGTAATAAGGAATGTATAAATGGATCCAAAGACATACCCGATCAGGTCAATATACCGCTCTGCCACCATGCTTGTTTTCTGATGTAATATCACATATTATGATACATTAGGTACTTTCAACATTGTCTTCATAGGTTCATAAGAGATTACTAGGCTAAGAGCTCAAGAGCCCTTTCAAGCCTAGCCAGTTTTACCTAGATTTTACCTAAATTTTTGTCCCTAGGGGAAAGATAATAAGGGTCAGCAAGTGGGGTTTTGACAGTTTGGGTCAGCAAGTGGGGTTTTGACAGTTTTTGCAGACTGCCTCTCTCCATAAGGGACATGGGCTTAATATTAAGATATCTGTCCTTGTGGGCCATTTTAAGCCTAGTCAAATTCCCTGTGAGAGAATCAAAACCTGGACCTTGTGAAATAAATAACTTAACCATTATGCCAGCCTGCTTTTGACCTTGTCAGTGGCTCAACATCTTAATCCAGTAAGGTCTGAAGAAGAGCACAAGCAATGCAGGTTTTGAATCAACATTAGGGATATCCCTCTCTTCCACCCTTCAGGAAATCCCTTCCAGCTAACCTTCAGGAAATCCATTAAGGCAACCCTTCAGAAAATTGCCCCTTCCATTCTTCAGAAAATACTATCATGCATAACCCCCCAACTATCACTAGGGAGAAGATCATAAATGCACTCTCCAAGGCTAAGAACACCACATTGTTGGGCCCCAGTAATATCCCAGGATGCCTTCTAAAAAGCACGAAGCATGACCTATTAGGCCAGCTGGACTTACTATTTAAACATAGCTACCAGCTTCATGCCATGTGAATGGAGGACTACAATGATCATCCCTTTGTAGAAAGGCAGGCCTTATACAGACTTCAGAATCTACAGACCTATAATTCTGACCAGTCTCATATGCAAAGCTATGGAAAGAATTATCATGGAAATGATAAATAATGACACAGGAAACCTTCAGACACTGTATCCGTTCCTGTTCACTTTTGTGAAAGGCAGATCATTCCTACTTAACCTGGTGGAGTTCTTTGAGAAGGTCACCAAGGCAATGAATGAGGGCATAATTGTGCATATTGTCTACCTTGACCTGGCCAAAGCATTTGATACCACACATCACAATGGCATTGGAAACAAACTCACAGAACTAGACATTAACCCCTGTGTTACATGCTAGATAGCCAGTTGGCTCTCAGATAGGACCCAGGAAGTTAGGATAGGGGTGTCTGCTTCCACAACAGTGTCATGACTAGTGAAGTCCCTCAGAACTCTGTGTTGGGCCCACTTCTTTTTGGTTTCTGCTTTTATTAAGGCAAGGTAAACATCAAGGTCTTCTGGTTGACCAAATTTGCTGATAAATCCAGACTAGAAGTAGTTATAGAATCTCTCCCAAGGCACTAATATATTACAGGAAGGGATAACACAGATAAATAATTGATGGCAGAACCACACTTTAAAGCTCAGTGTTAAGAAGTGCATAGTAGTAGTACCCTTTAGGACATCAAGTACCCCAGAAAACTACTTCATTGATAATATACACCTAAGTGTAGAGCCAGTAGTTAGAGCTTTATGGATGTATGTAGACAGTAACAAGGCTTTTGACCAGCATGAGTCTAAGGTAGTAAAGAAATCATTCTATGCTGCTCAATTTTTAAGCAATGTATGGTTCCAAAGATGCCATTGTTCCACTGTCTTCAGCCCTTAGCAGACCCAGCATTGAGTCCAATGCCCTCTTCGGTATATACCTGACTAATCACAAGCCATAACTGGAATGCCAACAGATTTTTTTTCACAAAAAGAAAATGCAGAGAGTAAACAAAATGTCCTGTGTGGAATGTCTTGAAGTTCTATCCTTATAATCTGTCTCCTACAGACTGTTGAGGGGCAATCTATGCTTTACATACAAGGATTCTTTACATCCTGCTCTGATGGACCTGCTGCATAGCTGTAAAGCAAAAAGCATCAGAACTACCCAATCCAGATACTAAAATCTTGCTTGTGACATTAACAGGACTTCTTGAGGTATATGTCCCTTCTGTGGAACAGGCTTCCCATCAAGGTCAAGCAGAGTTTGTCCTTAACCAATATCAAGTATAACTTCGACCAATGGATTTGAAATTGGAAATATGCCTCTGATGTGGCTGCTATGTCTCTATGGGCAGCCTGTAAATGCTTGACCACCTATACCCTAGCTTACATGTACACCTTAAAATATACCCCTTAAAATAATATTTAGGAATACATTTGAGAAACATGGCTAGGCTTGAAAAGGCCCTTCTTGTCATTAGCCTAGTATAAACCTATGGATCTATGCCCACCAGATAGTCCATCTCTTAACATAATATCTCACTTAATATCCAAATAAGTTCCAGGCAGGCAGGTAGACCGGATTCCACATGTAACTTTAAATCAAAATAAATGTATTTGTATAAAGCACTTTTCATCCAATTCTATACATGACCTTCTTCAGATACACTGTTACTAAAGAAAATGGTGCTTAAAATACCCTCCCTTACTAGTCATGTAATCAAAAGACCAATCAAGCATTTTAAGTACCCTCTACATAAGAACACTTATATTACTCAGACTTCTCTCATACAAAAGCATAAACTAAAACTTTTTTTAAAACAAATAAATGTTAAACATGAGTAAAAACATGAATATGAAAATCTAAATTCCTATTCAACTACTCATAAATATTATCTTTTTAAATTTCTCAATTTTAAGATGCTGTGGATAAAACACATCTCATTTAAACCTGGTAGTGTAAATGCATCCAGGTGTATTTGCCACAACAATTCAGATAATTCCAACATTACTGTCATTGGACCACCTCTGGGTTAGGCCGCATCTGCTGTATTATCCAAAATTTAAAAGTGTGCCCTAGGTTCAGACTGACATGTTTTGCCAGGGCATTTTTGCCCTTATTCCTGGAAATACCATATAGGTGTTCATAAATCCTTTCACGTAATTATCATTCTGTTTTTCCTATATAGAATGAAGGGCATTCTTGACATCTAGCCAGGTACACAACCATTTTAGATTGACAATTGCATCTATTATTGTTCTTCAATTTCATGCCCCTGACTTCTACATAATGCCCCTCTTCAATATATTTACAATAGGGGCAACTGCCACATTTAAAAGTACCCAGATTCCTATATAATTTATTTTTTTCTTTCTCCAAAATATTTTTTATATTTATGCCCCTCCTGTAAATAATCTTCAGACTTGTTCCTATTTTACCAACCAAGTCGTTTTCACCTGAGATGAAATTTCAATTGTTATATATAATATTTATCACTTTATAAGCTGCCTGATGATAAGTAATCACACACCCTGTTCTAAAATTGGTATTAATATTAATATTTACTATTCTCTCCTCTGGTTCAGAAAAAAAAAGTTTTAGTTTATGCTTTTGTATGAGAGAAGTCTGAGTAATATAACTGTTCCTATGTAGAGGGCACTTTAAATGCTTGATTGGTCTTTTGATCACATGACTAGTAAGGGAGGGTATTTTAAGCACCATTTTCTTTAGTAACAGTGTATCTGAAGAAGTTCATGTATAGAATTGGATGAAAAGCACTTTATACAAATACACTTTTTTTTTTTATTTAAAGGAGTCCAGTCTACCTGCCTGCCTGGAACTTATTTGGATTTTGTTCATCAGTCTGCCTTTTGCGGTTGTTTATCTAGTTGATCTCTTTCAATATCATCAGGTCAGACTTACTTCTGTTTTGTAACATTAGCATGCAAGAGATTCAAACAGCTATTTAATGTGCCATGTTGTCTATACTGTTTAACATTCATGGACTGACCATGATAGGGACTGTAGTGTATTTGCAAATCAGACCTGCAACCTTAGTTTATTGGTTATATAATTGTAAGACTATAGGAAGAATAAGGATCTTGATGCATAACATATGTTGTGTGAAATGACAAGATAATAATATTGGTCATGAAACATCTGCACTCTGTAAATGAAAGGTGTCTAAGGCATTACTACAGGAAGTGTTTGAGCAGACAAAGTGTGACCCTTACTAAAACTGAGAGATAAATAGTGACTTCAATAGAATGTTCTCTTTTCAAATCTATTCACTACATTTTTGTCAAAACACATTTTAGTTACATCTTCTTGGATTTCATTAACCAAACACATGTACATAAAAATGAATATTTTAAAGTTTGGATAGCAAGCAAGCAACAAATTCTCTCAAAACATATTTCCAATAGAAGAAGTTAACAAAACAAAAACACACGCACACTCACATAGGTTCATAGGCCTATTGGCCCAGAGGCCCTTCTTTTACCCATGTTCTCACAAAGTCAGCACACACACACACACACACACACACACACACACACACACACACACACACACACACACACACACACACACACACACACACACATACACACGCATGCACGCATGCACACACACACACACACACACACACACACACATATATATATATATATATATATATATATATATATATATATATATATATATATACACACATACATAGTACAACTTGTGCAATATGCCCACTCTCCAATGTACATTACTGGTTTTATGCATATTTTTTTTTTATTTTGATAATATTTAAAATTGTTCTCCAAGCCAGTACCTACGATTTAATTGATTTGTGTGATAGTGTACAAGCATGTAAGTACTTCACAGTAGTAGATGCAAATTTATTGAAATCTGTTTCATTATGTGATATTCACAGGGTCATGATATAATGATTTGCAGGTAATATACAACAGCGTTCAGGATTAAATTAACTTTAATTGATGTTAAAATGCTGCAATTTAACACAGATGGTTAACAGGGTATATGTTAAATCAGCAAATGGTTAAAATAGATAATGCTGATTTATCAAGCCTTTAAGAGCAAGACATGAACAGCAATTTTTTCCCAGGGAAAAAAATTGCTTTTCCACAAAAAAAAATGTTCAGAACACAAAATAAACTGGGGAGCCTCGCCTCCCACACCCCCCTACTTAAATATACCAACTCTGAGATCGCACCACAGTGGAGGAAATGGCAAAGTCCTGAAAACGGCCCGCTCCATGTCTTTAGGATTGTCAGCTTTTGCTCTTAAAGGGTCAATAAATCAGTGTTCCCTATTTTAAACATTCGCTGATTTAATATAGACCTGGATAACAGGAATGATAATTAGTAATGCAATTTAGTGAGAGAAGGTTTTAATAATTAGTTGCCATAAACTGTGTACTGGGGCCAGCACTAGAATAAGTGTATGAAGTCTGCATTAGGGTATTCACATGGCAGACAAACTGCAGATAGAGAAAAATTTGTGTTATTGTTTTTTTAGAAAGAGCGTAAATAAGCCATATAGTCTGTAAAAAAAAAGTTCTCTAAAAAGTTCATCTGCTAACGAATGTTTCTATAGAATTCAGATTGGAATGCTAACATTTTCCAGTTCTAGATCCAATTTATTCCTATATGAAAGTTAAAACCCTTGAAATTTTATGTTAACTTAAGCAAATGTTTTTATCTAGATGTTTCTGGATCAGTAGATAAAAGTGAATTATTAAAATTAAGTTTATATATTAGGTGACTGAATGGGTCGATCTATAGAAGAGAGGACAAGGCAATGTTAATAAGTAGATATTTCCTTTGAGTGGGCAGTGGTAATCACCAACTTCTGAGACTGAAGCAGACATTTTTGATATAGAAGTCCAAAGTAAAAAAGATAAAAAGGAGACAACCTTGTGAGGATGTTATTTTCCTTCCTATTAAAATTCTATGGTTTTCATTTAAATGCTATCCATAATATATAGTGTATAGTCAATTCATTTAAGAAGGCTTTAACTTTTTTTTTTAATGCAGCAAGGGCTGAATAATTTGTATAGAATATGCAAGAGTAAAAATGAAGATATTCAGGATTAAAATGATCTAAAATTAAGCATTTTAATTAAATATTGTGCAATGTCTGTGCATCGGGTTAAACTACCATTTAAGATAATTCAGCAAGTATCACTCTCTCTCTATCACTGTATATAAATGGGTTCCATTGGTTTGGTTGATGGGAGTTTGTTCAACACTGGTATAATCGACTGCATTTGGTCAACTATACATATAGCCAACAGGTGTGTGAGATTGACAATCCACACAGGTAGAGGAATATTGTCTTTCCCCGGGACTGTGCAATTTCAATGAGTCAGTATATATAATTAGTTGGAGTGCTGGGTGTTGGGGGGATGTTGTTTTTTTTTTTATTTTTTAATTAATAGTTTCATGCATTGAGAAGCAGCCTTGGCACATGCATACTTGGAAGTTGACATTTCCATTTTTGATATATAGTGGTTTATCTTTAGGATGCTGACATTCATATCAGCCAACCAACTAAAGGTAAATCATTTTAAGAAAACAAATGTAAAAGCCTGACTGGGTGATATGGAGGGATTTAGGGGTACAAGATGAGTTTTATTTATTAATTTTTATTTTAATTTTGCATTTGTTTTCCAGGATAGTTTGCCTGGGAAGAAAAACTCTTTTTCAGTGCAGGCCAGAGGAGAAAAGCTCCACGTCAGAAAAGATAAAGTTATGATAGTGACAAAAGTTACAGTAAAAACAAAAATATAAACTAGTAAGTTAATAATTTAATACATCATTTAAAAATAGATTTGTAATGTAAATACAATAGCACACAAATATAAATAAGACAGATATAGGCATAGTTAAAATAGACTGGGAGGATTCATTTAGAGTAAAACAGGAGAGGAAGGAAAAGTGAAAAAATATAGTAAAGATAGCATAGAGTAGAAGAAAATAAGATGCTAAGGAAAACAAAGTTAAGAAAAGTAGTAGTAGTTCTGAGTAACTTATGTTATTACACAATGCCAGGTATAATTAATTAGTTAATTGCATATTAGATCAGAATCATTAGGTAGAGTAGTTATATCCAGGAGAAAAGCAAGTACATGCTTTTATTTCAGATTTAAATAGAGTAACTGAGTCAATTTGTCTAATTGGGTAAGGAACAGTGTTCCATTTTTTTTGAAATCCAACTAGAGTAAAGAATGTTACCAGCTGTGCTGTTGAATTTACATATAGTAAAGAAATGATTTTTCTGAAGAGTAAAGAGTTCTTCTTTAGGGACCTGAGTTATTTGTATGCAGTTATTATTTGTATTTAAGTAACAGCATGGGATAACTCTAAGCATTTTAAGTGTTTGAGAGCAGTACAGTATTGAACTCTATTAAGGTAGATTTGCTGCAAATTTAACCACTTTGTTATAGCATTATTCAAGTTTTTGTACTTGACCAGAGATAATGTTTATGAAGATTAGAGAGGCAAATGGAAGAGCTGAAAGTTGGTAGGCAGTTACAATATTTCTTCTAGTTGAGTCAGTTAGGAAAGTTTTTATCCAGTATAATTATTTCAGGTTTTGAAGAGTTGTATTGGTTATTTGGAGGATGTGTTGCTCAAATTGCATGTGTTCATCAATGATGATGCCAATAAGTTTAGTTTAGGTGACTAGCTCAGTTTTGGTAGAGTTCTTTGAAGTTATTGAGAAGAGGCTGTTTTGGAAGAGAATTGTTTTGTGGTGAAAGGCATTAATTTAGTTTTCTATGCATTGAGGAGAAATTATGAGTCATTAAGTCAATTTTCAATTGGAGTAAAAGACTGTTGTGTAAGTTCTTGAAGTAAATATTTGGTTTTAGCTGAGCATATAAGAGCAGAATCATCTGCATATTGAGTAAGACAATAAGAAGAAGAGGCAGTTTATAGATCATTGATGAAAAGATTAAATAGTAAAGGGACCACTATAGAGCTTTGAGGGACAAAAACAGACATGGGTAAGAAGGAGGATAAACAGAGTTTTGGACAATAACAAAGAATTGTGAGAGATGAACTAGCAAGAAGAATTAATACACAAGAAAATTATTTGAGTCAGCAAACCAGTTTTCACAATATATTTTTATATATGTATTTGAAGTGATTATATGATTTTAGCTGAGTAGATAAGAATGGGATCATCTGTATATTGAATAATAGAAGCAGAAAAAGATGCAGTGTGTAGATTATTGATGAAAAGATTATATAGTAAGAAGCCCATTACAGGTCCTTGAGGGACACCAGCAGAGATGGGTAAGAAAGAGGAGAAACAGTTTTGGACAGTAACAACGAAATTTGAGGGCTGAACAAGCAAGAAGAATTAATACAAAAGAATTGCATTTGAAAGGCTTATAGTTTTATTACTGATACATTTGAAAGCAAAGAAAATGCTTGGATGATAAATTTAACAAAGTCTTGTTACATTTGACTATTAAGTTTTACATATGTTGTGATTGTTGTAGTAATTATTATTATTTTGAGTTAAAGTTATACCTAAATATTTCAATTTAGAAGTTATTTTGATATGAGATAATGTAAATGTATCATAATATTTGTAGTCATCATAAAGCAAGCAGTGTATGCTTTTTTGCCAAATTTTCAATGAAGATAAACTACTGGGAATGTCATTGTTATGCAGCAGCAATAGACATTAATATAATCAGCAAATGTAGTTCATGGCATTACAAAATGTTTAAAAACAAGCACGTTTACAGACCAGTATAATTTTCCATGGTTCATAGGTTCATAGGTTCATAGGTTTATACTAGGCTATCTGCCCTAAGTAATTTATTATAAGCCTAGCAATTTTTTTTTTGCTTTCGCCCCTTATAAAAAAAAAAACCCACTGTGTGTATTGTTTGTTGTCTGTCCAGCAACAAGCAAGATATGTAGATATGATTCCCCATCACGATCTCCCATCACCCATAGGTCTAGATTTCGCTTTTGAAGAGAGTCAGCCTCTGTGGACACGGATCACATTCCACAGCATAGGAGTCTCTGGAGTCTCTGAGTCCCTCTCCGCCACCTCCTATTTATATCCGTATTATAGCAAAGCTAAGCTTTAAGTAGTGGTTTTGGATTTTTGGTTTTGAGGTGGATTTGCATTGTGATTCATTAATTCTCTTGGGGTTGGATGTTGTTGTATGTACATGTCACCTCTGATGAGCACTGGAGCAGACGGTATGACTGAATTGGAGCTGGAGTTTTCTGGCAGGGCAGCATATGACAGATTTTGAGTCCCCTTTTTTCCTTTGGAACTTTTGGGGGGGTCTCTCCAATTGCGTGTGGGGATGTGAGATACATCCTATTGGGGGGCATTAATTTCATTGGTCTCTGATAAGTGAAGAGGTACAGGGGACAAAATGACCTCACTAGATCGATGTGAATCCTTCATGATCAGGCTTGGGCAAAGTCTTTCTAACCACTTTACAAATGTGTGTGAAAGTCAAAAAAAAAAAGGCCACTGGCCCTCCCTCCCCCCCTGTCCTCCTCTGTGCTTAGTGGTGGCTAGCCCTTGGCCTATATGAGGTTACCTTGTTTTTACCTTGTTGTTTTTTACGGGTTTTATGCTTGGCTTTTGGCCATGGCTCTGGCCATGGCTCTCTGTTTCCAGTGTTCTGTTTGTTCCCTTCCTCTTCCTTCCAGTGTGCGAGCATGCATCTTTTTTCCTATGGCTCCCAGTTGCAGTCGTCTGCAAACTTTGTCAGCCAAAGTGGCCTCCCAATTTGGTACCTTCCTTCTGAAAGAGGATGCCAAACAATAGGGGAGGACCCCGAACCTGTGGGACACCACTTTGTGACCCGTCTGTTAGTCTAACCCTGTGTCTAACCTCTCCTGTTCTTGTGACCCCAGTTTTTTTTTCAGTTTGCAACATATGGGTGACATACATTTTTTTCATTTTTTCTAGTAAGATTTTTAGGTAGGCTGTATGGACTGCCTTTCCCTCATTTCCTGCTCAATGGACTGGTGATCTGCTCTATGGCAGTGGTGACAATTTCAAGAACCAAAGAAGTCAAAGAAAAAGAAATGATTCAAAAGGCCACAAAGTGCCCAAACAATAAATGGGAGCATCTCGGTCCAATCCTATCTTTGCAGACTCTATCCATAGCTTGCTGATATAGCTTCCTCCATACGAGTTGACTGGCTATGTTTTGCACAGGGTGGGACCACAGTTGCATACCGAGCCCTTTGAGGGTGTCACCTGTGGTGTGAGATTAAACAGCCTGTGCATGTATCCTGGTCATCTGGCTTTATTACAGCTGCCTTTAATGGGGGGTTTAATTCCTCATTTAGTCAGTGGTCATTTTACAGCTGGGTTTTTCATCCGTGATGCTGATGCTTTAGGAGGCTACACTAAGAGAGGAAGCTTCACTCTCTCATTTAGATGGTCCGGAGGCTACACCGTGGGAGGCTAAGTTATCTGAGGGCCTGTTGGGTGACTGGGTGGCTTTGCCTGTATGTTATGTCTGTGGCAATGTCTGTTTGTTCAGGGATTTTTCACCTTTTTGGACTATTTTCTTGTCAGTTGACCTGAAAATGGGTAATCTAGCTGCACCATATCTGATGATTGTTTTAGATGAAAAATTGGCATCCATGGATTTTTGACTCTCAAAATTTTTTTTTGATGATTTTGTATTTTGCTCGTGATTTATTACTTTTTACTTCTTTTTATGACCTGTGGCTACCTCCATGGTTTATTTCTGTGATTATTTTAAGGTTCTATTGGCTGGTTTTTTTGGTTTAGCTGTTTAGTCCAGACAGGACTGGCTCTTGTTCTTTGAGGGATTGTAAGGGCTTCCGCAGTTTGATTTGGGTTTCCATGCAGTCCTTGGTTGAGGATAGTTGGCATTTGTAAGGGCCCGGGTTTGCTTTGGGGTTTCTTGGGGTCTTTCTTTTGGGTTCTTGAACCACACCAGATTTGTAGTGAGAAGTTTGTTTTGGTTGGGAAAGGGTGGGGGATCTTGTCAGATTTTCAGTTGGTTTGGTCCATGATCATTATTTTATGTGAGAAGGATTTATGAGAGTATATATTCGTTATATTATTCCTGTCATGGATGTTTGTCTGAATGAGATCTCCTCTCTTTTTGGAATGGACTATCATTGTTCCCAGTTAGATGAAATATGAACTCCAGGAACCCAGGGCACAAGTAATGGGAGGTAAGGTAATGTTCCCAGTCTATATTCATATTCGGAAGTTGAAGCTTGATGGTGTGTTTGGAGATACATTTATACCCTCCAGTGTCTGCTGAGTGCTGTGGGGGGTTGCTGTGGGAGGCTGGTTGGAAGCATACCGTAGCCGTGTGTGCAGGAGTTTGCCTATGGTTGGTGCTACATGGGTATTGGTTTCCTCGGCTTTCGTATGGTGAACCTGGAGGTGTGGGTATCTGATTCCAAAATTAATATACCCCCCTCCTTTGTGGTGTGGGTTTTTTTTTGTGGACAGAACGATATGTATGATGTAAAACCTAATTTGAGTGCCTGCTCTCAGGAGCCTTGAAGGTGGTTTCAGTTGCTAAATTGGTTAGAAAAAAAGTTCAATGTAAACATAAACTAATAGGTGGAATGGAGTCAATCTTGTCTACTAACATTATTAATACTGTTTAGAATTTAGGGCAAGACCTGACTTAAAGATTTATAGGAAAGCCATATTTAGATACAACTACTGACAAGATGTTTTAGTTTAAACTGTCAAATGCCATTGTCAACTCTATTCAAAGGTTATATATAGGTTGGAGCAATAAATCCTTAAGTAAAAAAAGGATACATATGGTTATTATTTATTCTATAGTGTGCCTAGCTTCTATAAAGTTAGACTGAAAGGAGGAGACTGAAAATCGAGGTCCTTTTTGATTATGTTTGCAAGAACTCAAAGGTATGTTGTTATTTCAATGTTTATTAAGAATTTTACTCTAGAATTTTTATATGGTGCATAGGAGTAAATAAGTATTTGGGTGATGGGGTTCCTAGAACCAGGCCCATATTTTTTTTTGTATTAGAGTTGTCCTGGCATTTGCATGATAGGATTATCCTAGACTAGCTAATATAATTATTAGAAAGACATTACACTTGAATGAACAAATAAAGATTTTAAAAATGGTACTATTATATTAACAAACATCTTGTTAAAAACAGATGGAAATCTGTTTTGGCTTGGGCTGGTCTACTTCAAAGTACTGCAAGACCAGAATATCAAATCCTTAATCATCAAGATGAAAACAGAGAAACCACATTTCTGTGAACTATCAAACCAGCAAAAACATTCAACGAGAAAAGAACCGCTTGGCAACCATGTGGAAGTTTGCCCTTTTCCCCACTATAGTGCAATCTCAAAGCTGGTATATTTAGTTAGGGGGTGTGGGAAGTGGTGGTGGATTGTACTGGCTTTGTTGTGTGTAGTTTGTCTATGGTGGCCAAGTAGTTTCTTTTCCAGGCATCCTTTTTGATGGTGTAACCATTCGATTAAGTGAAGTTTCGCTACATTCATCTCGATGAAATGGGATTCAATGTACTGGTCTTTCGATACTTTGAAGTAGACCTGGCCTGGCCATTTATATGTCTTCAAAAAGAATATATCTAGTTCTGTGAAATATTCCTCAGTAAGCTTATAAAACATTTATGTATTTGCTTAAGTATGAGATTGTTTTCAAATGACGATAAAGAGTAGTAAATATAATTCAAAGGAAAATAGAGAATGTCTGCTGTATCTTGCCTATTAGTAATACTTTTATTATTTGCCCTCAAGGGTGTGGATTTTACTTAGGGTTTTTCTTAATTTGGATCTTTATATTAAGTATTTAGAGGATAGCCAACCCAGTGGCTTAGATGGATGTAGGCCTGATTATATCTCTGTGATGCTGAGCATCTACAGCACTGTAGTGGGAGGAAGGACATTCCCATCCTGGAGATGAGGGCATACTCTCAGGCACTCCTCACATTAGATCTATAGTGGTGGCTGGGGGTGCATGGGGGCATTATCTAATGGAGGTGAGTTCAGTGATTGAGTCACCACAGAGGTAGATGATTCATCAGCACACTCCATTGCACTTCTATCCCAAGAACCTCATTAATATGTGGGTGGGTTAGTGAAAAATGTTTGTGCACAAACATAAAAACACTATCAGTAGCAGTATGGCATTGCACCAAGATCCTCAATTTCCTCACTGACCTTGAATGGAGGTCAGAGTTAGGCTCAGGGAGACTAAAGGTGGGTTCAGTTGACAAAGAACATGAGGAGAGCATCTTGGGGAACCTAGGAGGAAACTAATGATCACCTATTAGTGCCAAAAGACTGTAAAATATATTAAATATATTTAGAAGGTATCTGGTCTCATTGTGAGAAGTGAGAAGTTGATTTACTTTTGGATGCTTATTGCACATTAATTTTAGTCTGAAGTTCTCTACTTTGATGTTCATTTGTGGACATACAGTTGAAGACCTAATGCCAACAATTTTACTTTGAAATGTAAATTCTTTGTTTTTGACTGCCTTGGTAACTCTAATACTTTTAGTTTGCTAAGAAAAGTGTTTATTTATGACTGTCCTGAGCTTTTTAAAAAAATAACCCTGAGAAATAAAATACCCTCTCAGTTCTGACTTAAGAAAAGCTCAAAGCATGTCCATATTAATAGAACCAGATTTAATTTCTGTGATAAAGTCATCTAGCCTCTGGTTAACCTAGGCATTCTCAGGATGATCAAAAATATACATACTGGTTAAATAGTACAAACTGATATTGTTGCATTGAGTGAACTAGTGTTTAGAAAAAAATGCTCCCATTTCCAGGTGCAATAACAAAAAGGTGTCTACAAGGTAAAAATAGTTCATATTTTACACAATTGCTCAAAAACATTTGAATTTGTTAGTTTATCCCATAACTTCTTATCTCTATGTTTGGAGAAGACAGAGTTCCAGTCAGTGATGGTAATTGTATGGTAGTGTGCATGTTTATTTAAAGGGGGTGATAACATGACTTAGGCTCATAGGACAATGAAGGGTCTCTGTCCAAGTGAGACAGGAGGCCAACCAAAATAGTTATAATGTCAAAGTCCTTCTATGCTATTCAAGCAATGTGAACTTGTATATGGGCATTATAAGCAAACATCGGGGGATATTGATAACAGATAAAGAAATCATGAAGTTAGTAGATAGTAAACCTAGGTTTCTATTTTGAAACATGAAGTTGTTGAAAAGAAGATTATGTGCACCTAGATATCAGCAGATGGTGCCAGATGAGACAGGGACTAAACCATGTGGGAAATGTTCCTATTGTGGGTATATAGATAGTAGAGCGGAATTCTTGCATCCTGATCAAAATAAGACCTATTTGTTTAGAGTTCAAGCCACTTGTGAAAGTCGATATATTGTTTATTTAGCACACTGTTTAGAATGTAGGAAGATCTATGTCGGCAAAATTGACAGAAATCTAAAGGAGAGAATTCGTGAACACATTTAACATATAGGAAAGAAGAATAGACTTAATGCTCTTGCCAAACATATTAGCAACACTAGCCCTGTACATAAGTTTATGTTTATGGTTATTGTCAGGATTCCTGAAAGTTTGAGGGGAGGAGACATTCGTAACAGGACAGAAGAGTTGGAGGCAAAATGGATATTCAGACTTAGATCAGATGCAGGGCATGGCTTGAATGAGTGTGTGCCCTTAAGACCTAAAGTTAAGTCTAGACCACTTTTAAGATGACATGTCAGAGGTATGGGTTTATTATAATTTGTGATGCATTATATATCAGTTTTAAATAATCTTTTATGTAGGTTCATGTGTTTTTTATGTGCATTTTTTGTGTATAGGGTTATTTAATGAATGATCATGTGATTTGTGATCATGTGACTCTGTGGAACTATTGAAAGAAGTTAGTTGTATTGATTTGTTATAACACCTGAAGAAGCAGTTTGTGAAAGCACTTGTGTCGTGTCTTATTAAAAGAATTATTTTACAGAACCCAGAACCTTGCCCATGTCCAGATTTTGTTTCTGGATTTACCTTAACCATTATGTCAACCCCTAACCCTCATATAAACTTTCATCTTGTTGATCACAAGAGGTATAGCAATAATAAAAAGAATGTCAGCTTACTGAAATGCAGGGTTTTAGAAATGGTCTAGCAAAACCTAATTTTTGGAACACAATCAGCTGATATCATATGGATGCTATGTTGGCAAAGTTCTTTATTAAAATGGCTACTCCCCAACTTCATCTGGTACCACTTGTGTCCTTTTTATAATATAATCTACTAGGTCATTCAACATATGCACCTCTTGTATCAGGCCTACTATAGTATTTGATTTATTAAATAAGTGGTAGAAAAATCTTCTTCTTCTTCTCCAGATGTTAGCTATCTTTTAGATTTCAAAACAGTAAATTAATTTTCATCATAAGACCACACAGACAATTGTAGAAGAGTTTATCTTACAGGTTACTTATTGCAGGTTGCCCTCATACAGACATTAAATACAATATTATGTAATGCTACCTCAGTTTATTTATAATATATAACATTATGTTAAACAGTGGAAATTTTTTTTCTCAGTACATGGAATGGACACTGAGCTGTGATGTTTGGCTGTTGGGTACAACAGACATGATAGTCTTTATTTATTTTATTTAACATTTTGTTTACTGGGAAAATCTGATTAGGTCAGAGCCCATTTTCAGTACAGGCCTGGGGAGAAATGCTTCAGACACATGTGTTTGGAATGTAGGAGGAAACCAGAGCACCCAGAGGAAACCCATGTGAGCACAGGGAGGATATGCTCCACACAGAAGGCACCCCAGCTGAGAATAGAACCGGACAACCTCTTGCTGTGAGGCAACAACACTGACTGATTCAGGAAATGTCACTG
The DNA here is from genome assembly GCF_019279795.1 of Protopterus annectens. Taxonomy (NCBI): domain Eukaryota; kingdom Metazoa; phylum Chordata; order Ceratodontiformes; family Protopteridae; genus Protopterus; species Protopterus annectens. Next base: position 887,655,665 of record NC_056745.1, read on the forward strand.
GTTGAGTCACCAGATAATAACTAGCTCAGTAAGCAGTGCATTTCCAAAACCAGCCCCAAACAGTCTACAGACCTAACTCCTCAACCTGGTACCTGAGGAAAGTCCTGAATGAAGTAAAGATTTGTAGATATAATGAAACAATGGCTATCATGAATTGGATTCAGGAAGGCTTATTGATGGGGAAGCTTTGTGCATCAGATTTTCTCATTCCAGTATGCATCTCTGATCCTTAGACTACCCTACCATTGAGGTTTTCCACTTCTTATAGGTTAGTTAGGTTAGTAGGTTGATTCAAACCCTGTACCCTGTGTTTGTAAGGCAAACACCTTAACCATTAGGCCACAGTGTGGAGGGAAGTCTCATGGGCAGAGCTGTATGATAATGTGGTAATCTGTGGGAGTGGGTATTGCTAATTAGCCATGAGCTGCTCCAGATATGTCAGTAGCTCCTTGTTTGGAAGGCTGAGAAATTCAGACAATTTCACTGTTTGAGGAATAAATGACTTCCATAAAAACATGACAGTCACCTATTACCTCCTGTAGGAATATTCACAGTGTAAGTTCAGCTTCTGCTATGAGCAGCTATAACACAATTACTCACATCACAAGTGCTCACATCTACTCAGTACTGCAATCTCAATAGTAAGAGGACAGCTCAAATCAACTACTTTTTGCCTCCCTGTCAACCTCCTACTTGCAGGGTATGTGCTCCCACACCAGAAATGATATATGCCTGATCCACAGTTTCTCAACATTGAGGCATGAAGATAGACCCCAAAGCAGTGTATAACAGTCTTGGACAATCAGTTATACAGTTTAGTTTATTCACATGCCCCTTGTGGTCGAGTATTTGTTCTTTACCTGGCACCTTCTTACTTGAGCTTCAGGGAATTTATTCAAAACTAGCTTCTAGCCACCCCTCAATGATTTTAGTTGATGGTGTATCACATCTCAAGCAAACCTATAACTAAAAACTTGCCCTGTAGTCATAGAAGGGATATCTACAGGAAGTTGACACTTTCATGTGCCACACTCACATATCATCCTTCTCCAGTTTTCTCCACAGGAGATATGGACATATAATGTACATGAAGGGTAGTTATGCTGATTATGACATATTACTAATCATTGTGCCTCCATTTTCTAAACAATGCCTAATAGTTCCCAGACCTTTTAAGGCAGCTTTGGACATATAAATTAATAATTTTAAATATGATAATATCTGGCTACAGGGTGCTGGCATATCATTGATATATCAAGTGGTGCACATTCCATGCTAAAGACAATCTGATTAAAACACTTTGATGTTGGCTCCCCCAAATCGATTCAGGCTGGACATGTTTAGATCATATATTTCCTTTATATTCACTCAGTCACCTCTATCTGGAACAAACTTCCTCTCCACATCCGCTCACTTAACAACACATCTAGTTTTAAAATAGCATTAAAGGAATTCCTGCTTAACTCCTGGATCTGCTCCTGTACTGACCCCTCTTGAATACTACCTCCTCTGACACTACCCTATTTCCCCTTTAACCTTTGTCTTTCCCTTATTCTATCCCCTATCTATTGAATATCTTATCTGTTGTGCTCTGACTATTCCTATTTCACTTCTGTCCTCCAGCCATTTCATTTCAGCTGCTACCTCAGCCTACTCCTCAAGAACAAACGCGTCTTGATTTATTTTCTTTTTTTCTTTTTTTCCCATACCATTATATTTAAGGATATATGTTCCTTGTAATAACTATATATTTCCCAATTAGTGTATGATGTTTTTGATGCTAGCCATGTATTAGACAAATACTTTATTTCTCCAATTGTATAATTCCTTATGTATGTTTCTGTTTTGTAATGAAGCTTTTCTCCTTGGGTCTCTGCTGAAAAAGGGCATGCTGCCAGCTAGATTAACCCAGTCAACAAATGTCAAATAAATAAATAAAATAATAGTTTATTATTAAGTGCTTTCGTATTCTCTAAGACTTCATCACAATAATAATAAACATTTGTCCCTAGCCTTTGTATATGCTTCAAATTAAAACTATTGGTTAACAATATTACATAATTTTCTTCTCCACTGAATTCATGTGACAAAGGTTATTACAATAAAATACATATGTTAAAATAAAATTATACACAATTAGAATTTTTATTTTTAATATAATACCATTTGGGTCAAGCTGCGGTGGTGCAGCAGTAGCGTTGTCGCCTCACAGCAAGAGGTTCTCCCGTTCGATTCTCGGCTGGAGTGCCTTCTGTGTGGAGTCTACATGTCCTCGCCGCAGTCGAGTGGCATTCGAAAGACATGTGTGAATGGGCGTGCCTTTGTTGAAGGTTGGGAATCAAGCTGGCACCTCGGCACCATAAAAATTTACTGCCAATCATTAGCAGACCCGAATTCCACTGTGGCGACCCCTAACTGGGAAAAGCCGAAAGAAGAACAATATAATACCATTTGCATTTCTAAAAAGTATTAAATATATGCTCATTTAAACATTCAACAATACCTTATTGCACAGCCCATCAAAGAAATATTTGTTAAAGTTACTTGTTTAATGTTAAATTGCAGATTGATCATAGTTTGGCTGCTCACATTTTCAAAATAGGACATGATAATAATTGTGCATTGAGTCCTAATGGAGTACCTGCATTAAGTTGTACCTGCCAGACTAATTCTCAGTACTCTGTGCTTCCTATTGTCAACCCCTGTGATTGGGTTCCACCTGTTCAATTATCCAAAACAAAAGCTCACCTTTTTCACAGTCCTTTAGGTGCCTATATAGAGCATTACATTCAACACATTTAGAAATATCATAATAGTGCTCATATATCCTGGTTTTTAAAGCTGTCTTCATCTTCCTGATGTAGAAACAGAATATACTTGACAATAAGCAAGGTATACTTACCCCTTTAGAAAAGGAGTTAAAGTGTCTGTTAGCCTTTATAAGAACCCTTATGGTAAGCAGACTCAAGTCACCACAGTTTACTATGTATTTACATTGGTGATAAGTCACACATTTGTAAGTGCCTACTTTTTTGGAGTTGTTAGATCCACTTTCCTTGCTGGACCTTGTTTCTAAAATATTTTTAATATTTAGTCCTTTTCTGTAACTATATAGAGAGGGTTATGAGAAGACCTCCAACCCATTGGGCATTTTAGAAAAGATATCCCAGCACTTTTGGATAATCTTCTGTACCCCCATATATCATAGCTGAATTTTTAAGGTTAACAACCTACTATAATTTACTTCTGCCTGCATTGGCTGAACTTTTTCAAAATCAGAATCTAATCCATTTATTTAACACAAATCTATTTGTGTTACCAGATGCACCCTTATTCTGAGGGGCTACTTTCTCAGGTTTCTCATTCATGCCTAAAAGGAGAATATATTTAGAGCCCTGCCCTTCTAGGATTTCTTTCTTTATTTGTGTAACCAGAAGTTCAGGGTAACCCATTTCTAAAAATAGCTTAGTGACAATATCTAATTCTTAAAAGGTCATACTAGCTGGATGCCATTCAAGCAGCACAGACCATTTGTTCCTTCACAATACTTTTCTTTTGGTGAAGTGGATGGTAACTACTAAAGTATAAATATGTTTTACTAAAATTCTCTTTTCTATAAAGTTTGAATTTAAACCTATTTTTTCTAAGTCCTTAGTTAACTCAACATCCAAATAAGATATCTCCATAAGCCCTAGTATTGTATGTAAATCTTAAAAAATCTATCATAGTAGTAGTAGTAATAGACTGGACAAATTTCTCAAGTTCACCTCTGAAACATTTCCAGATTATAAATATGTCACCAAAAAGAGTAGTTCCAGAACCGCAAAGTGAAGACAATAGTTCGTAAAAAAGGTAAGTCCTTTATTAGTTGCCAAGTGGTAAAAATCCAAAGACAGTTGGTACAAAGCAGCAAAATCAGACCAAATGGTAATAATCCAAAGTCAGTAGGTACAAAACAGCAAAATCAGACTTTCAAGTCAAAAACAGTTGCCTGCAGTGAGGCAACTGTTTAAATGAGGATGTTAATTAGTCACATGTTTGGTTAGAGCTGAGTTGCATTAAGAAACAATTGAGACTGTTTTGAGCAAATGAACAGCCAAATAATAAAATGAAACATTAAAATGTGCATAGGTTAAATTGACATTGCATTGTTTATACATGACTGGTAAACCAAGTGAGTGTTATGATGAAATTAAAAACTTTGCTTGTCCAAAAGGTTTGGATAGAAATACAAATACAAATACAAGTGGAAGTTTAAAAAAGCGGTGTGTCCTCCAGGTGAGTTTGAAGTCAGCAGTCCTGTGTAATATGGGAGTCAATGTAGTGCTGTTATGTTAGCCTTAAAATAGATGTTATGATGCATATGAATTTGCACTACTTGGTGACTTGGGGCAAGTGTGTTCAATGGGCAAAGAAACAGTGTTGAAAAATAGTGAAAATAGGATGAGACATGCTATAATCTAGCCCTTCTGAGCTTCAGAACCGAGCCTATACTAAGCGTGCTATTTAAGGGCCTGCCTGCATCTAGTTTGAGTTGCCAGACAAGCTCCCTGTATTCCAAGGTCGATTCCCAGTCCCCTCCTCTAATGTTAGGGTTCACTTGTTCAAGGATCATGAAAGACAACTTGTAATTGGGACATGTAAGTGAGTGTTTGAAAAAAGCGTTGCTTTCCTTTTTCTTTTCAATGTCGTAAGTGTGTTCGTATAGCCTTTTCCTGAATTCCCTCTCTGTTTTGCCCAAGGCACCACAGGTGGTGCAGAGCCCGATATAAACAATTTGTTCCACATGAAAAGTGACAGGGGGGATCTGATACAGGTGTGTCTGGATGCAAGGTAGATGTGGGATTTGTTTGCAATGAGAGGACATTGCTTGCAGGCACCACATTTGAAGGTGCCCTTGTTGTTGTGAGAGTTGTGAGTAGCTGCAATGGGTTTTCTCTCGAAGATGTCTTTGAGGTTTTGCCCCTCTTCCTCACAAAATTAGGTTTGTCGAATGATACTCCTGAAGTCGTCATTGCCAGCCAGTACAAACCAGTATTTGGATACAATAGTTTCAATTTGTTCAGAGTTGTCGGAGAAAGTGTAAATGAAATTGCCGTCCATTTCTTTGCTCTGTTGTAACATGAGGTTGGGGATCTGCACTTGCGTCAAGCAGTGGGGGTATAAGGAGTCCCTTTTGGCAAAGATTTCATCTTTTAGTGAGTTGAGCAAGTTCTCAGGATAGCCTCTTTGGGTGAACATGTCATGTAGATTGTGAGTCTCTTCTAGAAAATCGGAGAGTTTACTGCACATTCTGGATGCTCTTATAAGTTGGCCCTTGACTATGCCCTTCTTTTTGATGAAAATGGTGCTGACTCTCATAGTGTAATAGACAGTTCAAAAAAGTGGGTTTCCTGTAAACCTTGGAGTGTAGTTCCAAGGATTGGGCATCCCTATAAATGGTAGCGTCAAGATAGTGCAGATGTTCATGACTGATGTTGTGTGTGAAAGTCAGAAACTCTGTGGTACTGTTGATGTATTCCAAAAAACTCGACAGTTGGAGTTCAGTACCTTTCCAAATGAGGCAGATGTCGTCAAGGTATCTGCAATAGAAGGTGACAAACTGTGCCCAAGTAGTGCCAAAAATGTAGTCCTGTTCCCATCTGTGCAAAACCACATTGGCATAGTTGGTGGCACAGGATTACTCCTTTTTCCTGTTTGAAAAGTTCCCCATTAAAACAAATGTAGTTGTTGTTTAAGACTGTGCTCATCATGTCAATAATTAGATTGATGAAGTTGTTACCCAAATTCGTTTCTTTGGTGAAAAAGTCACTAAACCAGTCTAGTCCTGTAGAGTGGGGAATACTGGAAAAGGTCTTTGATGTCAATGGTGACCAGAAAGGAGGAGGGGGCAGTTGGACACAGGGAAAAGTTTCAGAAATTCCATGAATCTTTGCACGTATGTGAGGGCATGGGTATGTTGTTTTGTGATGTGGTCAATGAACTTGGCAATAGGCTCAGTCACACCCCGCACCGAGACAATGGGTCTGAAGGTCAACGGACTGGTGCCCTTGTGGGTCTTTGGGATTCGATGACTGGTACAATTGGTTTGTTGACAAGTAGAAAATTGTAGAGTTTTCATTAATGGATCCCTGTAGCAAACTGTCATACAAAGAGGATTTAATTTTTGCAAGTGCGATGTTGTATTCATTTGAGGCAGTATTGGGTGTCATCATGCAGTACATGGTGCATGCTAGCCTCATAAGCAGACTCGTACATGAGAACCACACCACCACCTTTATCAGGTTTCATGATTCTAATATGCTCTTCAAACAACTTGTTAATGTATTCAAAGTCTTGATTGTTCAGGTTGGTTGAGTGTGGTCTGGGGGTTGTCGTACATGTTAGTCCTGTTCAATTAATTCCTCGTATAGCTTAAGAAGTGGGTGGGTGGGGGGATTGAAGGTACTCTTCCTACACAGTCCTGTGGGTTGCCAAGTTTGTCCTTTGAAAAAATGTTTGAGGTTGAGTCCTCTGGTGAATAACTTGAGATCAACTAGTAACTGAGCCAAATTTGCTCTGTTGGTGGGGACGAAATGGTGTCCTTTGGTAAAGAGATTAAAGGCTGTGTCATTAACCACCATGTCTGTGTAATTAAAAATAGTAAAATCATTCTTGGTATAAATAGTGCAATTGGCGTGCTTGGTTATAGTGGTATTGGAGCAAGGCAGGATAGAGTGGTCTGCAGGTTCAGTACAGGGGGAGGTGTCTTTAGGGGGATTTGCCACATCTTGGGTGTGGGTGCCTAGAGTTATTTGTTGGTCCACCTCCATCCAGTCCTCTGTGGTTTTGGTCCCCAGGCCCCGGACCTCCCGGGGTGCATGGGAAAATCCTGCTCACGTTGTCTCTTGTCTTTTTCAGCCAAACGCTCACTTCTCCGTGGGACGTGGTGTGTGTCTGGCTGAAAAACTTCATCCCCGCCATTACCAGGAATGCTAGTTGATCTAATGGTTTTGGAAAATTTATTGTGACAGGGGTAAGCTATATCATTCCTATATTCATCTAAGTCTCTATCGAGCTTTCTAATTTTCCGATTCATGACCTTATTACAAAAGAATCTACATCATCGAACACCTTGTCATATTCATGTTTGACCATGGAGAAATGATTGTCAGAAATAACCAATTGGTGCAAAGCATTCAACTCAGTGTTTAAAATATTGGCTTTACTCTCGTATTCTGAGATCATTAACTTCATTATTTCGATCCCTGCCTTATCAAATATGTCACACATCTGTCTATATTGTACAGTGCCATGCTTAACATAATTAGGAAATTTGAAAAACCGTAGTCCCTTTGGGATACGTTTAACATTGATACATTCATATAAATAGTCTATTTCCATTTGGTTGCTTCTCAGGCTATACAGTTTGTTTTTAAAATCATCAAAGTCACCTTCAATAGAACTATTTATACCAAGAATGATTTTACTATTTTTAATTACACAGACATGGTGGTTAATGACACAGCCTTTAATCTCTTTACCAAAGGACTCCATTTCGTCCCCACCAACAGAGCAAATTTGGCTCAGTTACTAGTTGATCTCAAGTTATTCACCAGAGGACTCAACCTCAAACATTTTTTCAAAGGACAAACTTGGCAACCCACAGGACTGTGTAGGAAGAGTACCTTCAATCCCCCCACCCACCCACTTCTTAAGCTATACGAGGAATTAATTGAACAGGACTTGCGTAACATGTCGACAACCCCCAGACCACACTCAACCAACCTGAACACGAAGACTTTGAATACATTAACAAGTTGTTTGAAGAGCATATTAGAATCATGAAACCTGATAAAGGTGGTGGTGTGGTTCTCATGGTCTGCTTATGAGGCTAGCATGCACCATGTACTGCATGATGACACCCAATACTGCCTCACGTCCCGAAATGAATACAACATCGCACTTGCAAAATTAAATCCTCTTTGTATGACAGTTTGCTACAGGGATCCATTAATGAAAAACTCTACAATTTTCTACTTGTCAACAAACCAATTGTACCAGTCATCTTCGAATCCCAAAGACCCACAAGGGCACCAGTCCGTTGACCTTCAGACCCATTGTCTCGGTGGGGTGTGACTGAGCCTATTGCCAAGTTCATTGACCACATCACAAAACAACATACCCATGCCCTCACATCGTGTGCAAAGATTCATGGGAATTTCTGAAACTTTTCCCTGTGTCCAACTGCCCCCTCCTCCTTTCTGGTCACCATTGACATCAAAGACCTTTTTCCAGTATTCCCCACTCTACAGGACTAGACTGGTTTAGTGACTTTTCACCAAAGAAACGAATTTGGGTAACAACTTCATCAATCTAATTATTGACATGATGAGCACAGTCTTAAACAACAACTACATTTGTTTTAATGGGAACTTTTCAAACAGGAAAAGGAGTAGCAATGGGGCATCCTGTGCCACCAACTATGCCAATGTGGTTTTGCACAGATGGGAACAGGACTACATTTTGGCACTACTTGGGCACAGTTTGTCACCTTCTATTGCAGATACCTTGACGACATCTGCCTCATTTGGAAAGGTACTGAACTCCAACTGTCGAGTTTTTGGAATACATCAACAGTACCACAGAGTTTCTGACTTTCACACACAACATCAGTCATGAACATCTGCACTATCTTGACGCTACCATTTATAGGGATGCCCAATCCTTGGAACTACACTCCAAGGTTTACAGGAAATCCACTTTTTTTGTCTATTACACTATGAGAGTCAACACCCTTTTCATCAAAAGAAGGGCATAGTCAAGGGCCAACTTATAAGAGCATCCAGAATGTGCAGTAAACTCTCCGATTTTCTAGAAGAGACTCACAATCTACATGACATGTTCACCCAAAGAGGCTATCCTGAGAACTTGCTCAACTCACTAAAAGATGAAATCTTTGCCAAAAGGGACTCCCACTGCTTGGGCGCAAGTGCAGATCCCCAACCTCATGTTACAACAGAGCAAAGAAATGGACGGCAATTTCATTTACACTTTCTCCGACAACTCTGAACAAATTGAAACTATTGTATCCAAATACTGGTTTGTACTGGCTGGCAATGACGACTTCAGGAGTATCATTCGGACAAACCTAATTTTGTGAGGAAGAGGGCAAAACCTCAAAGACATCTTCGAGAGAAAACCCATTGCAGCTACTCACAACTCTCACAACAACAAGGGCACCTTCAAATGTGGTGCCTGCAAGCAATGTCCTCTCATTGCAAACAAATCCCACATCTACCTTGCATCCAGACACACCTGTATCAGATCCCCCTGTCACTTTTCATGTGGAACAAAAGGGGTTGTTTATATCGGGCTCTGCACCACCTGTGGTGCCTTTTATGTGGGCAAAACAGAGAGGAATTCAGGAAAAGGCTATCTGAACACACTTACGACATTGAAAAGAAAAGGAAAGCAACGCTTTCAAACACTCACTTACATGTCCCAATTACAAGTTGTCTTTCATGATCCTTGAACAAGTGAACCCTAACATTAGAGGAGGGGACTGGGAATCGACCTTGGAATACAGGGAGCTTGTCTGGCAACTCAAACTAGATGCAGGCAGGCCCCCGGGGTTAAATGGCACGCTTAGTATAGGCTCGGTTCTGAAGCTCAGAAGGGCTAGATTATAGCATGTCTCATCCTATTTTCACTATTTTTCAACACTGTTTCTTTGCCCATTGAACACACTTGCCCCAAGTCACCAAGTAGTGCAAATTCATATGCATCATAACATCTATTTTTAAGGCTAACATAACAGCACTACATTGATTCTCATATTACACAGGACTGCTGACTTCAAACTCACCTGGATCACACACAGCTTTTTTTAAACTTCCACTTGTATTTGTATTTGTATTTCTATCCAAACCTTTGGACAAGCAAAGTTTTTAATTTCATCATAACACTCACTTGGTTTACCAGTCATGTATAAACAATGCAATGTCAATTTAACCTATGCACATTTTAATGTTTCATTTTATTATTTGGCTGTTCATTTGCTCAAAACAGTCTCAATTGTTTCTTAATGCAACTCAGCTCTAACCAAACATGTGACTAATTAACATCCTCATTTAAACAGTTGCCTCACTGCAGGCAACTGTTTTTGACTTGAAAAAGCTTGGCATTCTCCAAGCGAAAGCGCTTGTCTGATTTTGCTGTTTTGTACCTACTGACTTTGGATTATTACCATTTGGTCTGATTTTGCTGCTTTGTACCAACTGTCTTTGGATTTTTACCACTTGGCAACTAATAAAGGACTTACCTTTTTTACGAACTATTGTCTTCACTTTGCGGTTCTGGAACTACTCTTTTTATAAATATGTCATCCAAAAACACACACTTATATATATATATATATATATATTTATATATATATATATATATATATATATATATATATATATATAGACTTATCTCAACAAAAAATGGGGAATTAAAAACAAAATTCTTTTCCCAGTGTAGTAAAATCACGTTGGCAAATAGGTAGGGTGCAGGCAGCACCCATAGCCACCCTGCTCCTTTGCTTATAATATTCCCCCATAGTATACATAATTATTGTCCAAAACTAATTCCAAACTTTCAACAATCAGATTTCACTCGAGGTTGGACAAAAATCATGTTCTTTTAATATAGCAACACTTTAATCCAGTTCTATACTCTGAGGAATAACCTAAAAAAGGTCGTGAACATCAGTTGTTACTAAAAGACCCTGAGACTGATACTGGGCATTAGTTATTTTACATAGGAAATGTCGGGAGTCTACTAATATGTGATCATACAATCTTATTAATGGCTTTAGTTTTCTATCAATGTAGACTTCCAGAGGGAATGTTTTGGATCCAGCTGCAGCTACTTTAAGCCAAAGAATAATAAAAAATAAGCTCAAGTGTACCTTCACAGCTGAGAAACTGTTAAAACCAAAATTTAATGAAAAATAAAAAAAATGTGTAGATAAAAACCAATAAATGGAGCGAGAGCTAGCAAAACCCAATAACCACTTTCGGCAAATAGTCTTCTTTAGATCGTGACTTCCTGTAGCCCTCTCTTCTTATTTAAAAGAACATCAACCAATCAAATCATATAATTACAGGCATACCTTCAGATTAACCCAAAATAACAAAATCATTAGTTACCCTATCAGGGCAACACTTTCTGAAGCTCAACCAATAGGCAGCAAGCCTTCAAAGACCCATTTACATATCTAAGCCAGACCTATGGCTACACTTTTTGATTGAGCCAATGAAATAAAATCACTATTTGTCCTATAGGGGCAGCACTTTCTGAGGCTCAAACAATAGGCAGCAAACCATCTGAGGTTAATTTACATATCTAAGCCAGATCTATATTGGCTTTTTTCGCTTGTAGTATAGTGTCCAGCTAAAATATGAGAAATGTCCTACATAAAAAAAAAAAAATATATATATATATATATATATATATATATATATATATATATATATATATATATATATATATATATATATATAATTCGATTTCAACTGCAACTATACATAAATCATAAATAGAATTTATGCAAAAAGGCAACACTCTGAATGCCCAAGCAGTACTTGGTAAGTGCATGCAATGACTTCTTAGTATTCACAGGAAAAAAATATATATGCATACACACACACACACACACACACACACACGTGTATATATATATATATATATATATATATATATATATAAATATATATATATATATATATATATATATATATATATATATATATATATAGTACCCAGACACTTGCGCAAATTTAACTTTCACCGAAAGTCAAATTCGCGCGCACACATACCCTAAATTTCTGTTCATCGAAGCAGCAATTTCGGGTATGTGTGAGTGGTGTGCCGGTCGCACTGCGGTGTGACTAAGGAAATATTCCTTTACTCCACTGTAGTGTGACCTTGGAGTGAGAATATTTAAGTAGGGGGGTGTCGGGGATGCAGGGGGGCAAAGCCCCCCCTGCAAAAACATTTACTTAGTGTTTTTGTTTTTTTCTTTTTTCACAGTTTAACAGAAGCACTTTTTGGATTACAGTGCTTTCGTTAAACTGCGATCGGTATATATGGATTCGGACACTTGCTTTTTCGAGCAAGTGTCCAAGATCCATATATATATATCTGTATCTCTGTGAAGGATGAACATTAAATTAAGTATGACTATACATAGAATTTCACTTGTAGTATCCAGCTAAAATATATGGCATGTCCATGGAGGGAGCACATAATTCATTTTCAGCTTCACCTACATATAACATATAAATGGGAGTTAAGCAAAAAGGCAGTGCTTTGATTGCCCAAACAGCACTTTTTAGTGCAAGCAGTAACTTCTTAATGTGTGCAGGAGATATCTCTATAGGAAATGTAAGTTGGATTTAGCTACTCATAAGACATAGATATAAATTCCACTAGAAAATAATATTCTTTTCACCCAGTTATCACTTAAGTGCAAACAGTGACTCTTAAAAGATAATAAAAGTACATGATTTTGTTGTGTGATTCACTAGCACTCCATAGAACATCCACAGCAGCAGACAAATATAACTCTAAGGGTTAATTAACAAATCTGATGTAGATAAATCATGAACACAATCCATAACCAATCCGATCTACTTTCATCTCCTCATGATTAATCCCTTGTTTTTGATAACAGGTTTGAGAGGAACCATAGAATTCAGACCAGGAACATGATTAGCCCTCAGTTTGGTCATCCAATGTATTTCACATAATTCACTGTTGTTATGTACATCTCCACCTATGTTTGCTAAAGTCACACATTGTATGACCTTGAATAGAAACTTGTGTGAAGAGTGTTCAGAGATACTGTTGGTAAGTGCATTCTTCGGGTCTTTTTTCTTAATATCCCTCAGATGTCATAAGACCCTGTCTTTCAGTCACTGGTCTGTTTTGTCAATATAAAAGGCAGTAGATAGACAACAGGAAGCAAGGTAGACCAAATGGCAGCTGTTACAGTTATCATGTACTTTGAAATTATAGCTCTTCTTAGATGTATAAAGACATTGCTGCTATCAATACTTGGACAGGCTTTGCAATGACTGCACTGAAAAGTACCTTCCCTTTCAGATCCAGTCTGATGGCCAAGGCCATCTTTTCCACATAATAATCTCTTGATGTTCTTTTTATTCTTAAAGGTGAAACTCGGATGTTTCCCAAAAATTCTTTTTAATTTGCTATCTCCAGTCAAAACGGCCAGAACCTTTTAATAACCTTACATACTTTTCTACAGTATGTACTATAAGTGAGCGTACATTTGAGTTTATTATTGGTACTTTCCTTCTCTTGGTCATTAACACTTGCCATATTCTGATTAATAGGTATTTTATCAGTTTAATAGGGTTGACCTTTCTTCCTTATTTCTTCATGGCTATAATGGAACCTAAGATCCTTTCGTCTATAGCCTCTACTTTCCAGGTTGCCATACAACCTATTACGTTTCTTTTCAAAATCAATATCCTTGGTACAAAGCCTAGAAATACGTATAACTTGATTTTCTATGATGTTTTTGAATATGTGACCTGAGTGCATACTGTTACAATGTAGATAATGGTTCTTCCATGTATTTTTTCTGTGCAGTCTAGTATGCAGCCTTTTTTAAGACTGCAAGTCCAAATGGACATCTAGAAAGTCAATCTCAGAACTAGAATAATTTAACTTGAACTCCAAGAAATCAGTAATGTTGTTCAAATAGTCAGTGAACAACAATAGTTGCTCTTCATCTCCTTTCCAGAGAATAAAGATGTCATCAATGAAACGTCCATAATAAAAAAGATGGTCTTTTCATGGGTTCATATCAGAGAGGACATTTGACTGTTCCCATTGTGCAAGGACTATATTGGAGTAGCTATTCACACAAGCAGTGCCCGTAGCTACTCCCCAAATTTGCCAAAAGTAGTTTTGACCATACACAAAGACATTGTTCTCCAATATTAGCCCTAAAAGGAAACATATCAAATCTGTCTGTAATCCTACTTGATTTAGAAAATCATGAATAGCTTCAATCCCATAGTCATTGGGAATCACAGTGAATAAGCTGTTGATATCCATGGTGACAAGAAGGAAGCCTGCGACATCTTTCAAGTTTTCTATTTTCATATAAAGGTCACTGAGAAAACTCTCTGCGTCATTCAGGACAGTGGTGGCCCTAGGTAGAACCTTCTTGAGTTAATCCTCCACATATATGGAGAGTGGTTCAGACAGTCATCCTCTCCCAGCTACAATGGGTCATAGTGGTGGATTACAGAGATCTTTGTGGATTTTAGGTAGACCACTGATGGTGGGGATGGTTGGGTTAATTACCTCAAAAAAGTCAAAAAGTTCTTTAGATATACGTCTTTCCATCAACATATCAGAAAGACTATTTTGAAATTTGGTGATCATCGATTGTAACTCATTCTTACTAATCTTTCTGTATGTGTGCTCATCCTGCAGCATATTCAACATTCATTTTCTGTGCCAGAAGGAATCCATCATGACAATAGCACCACCTTTGTCTGCAGGTTTGATAACCAGATTTTCTCTATCCCTTAGATCAAACAAGGCTTCTCTTTCTTGGTAGGTGATGTTGTGGAAATGTCCACTATGATTAGTCCCATCTCTGAAACTCCCAACCTCATTCTCACAAAAACAAAGAAAGAGTTCCACATTGGGATGATTGACCGGTACAAAGGTGCTTGGTTTCTTATACAATTTACAATTAGTCCTATTATTCATCCCAAATATGGATTTCAGAGAAATATTTCTCCCAAATAATCTAATGTCAGTCACAAATTAATTTAGATTTAATAAAGCTTAAGCCTTTATTTAATAGATGAACCTGTTCATCACTTAGGTGAACTTGAGAAAGGTCAGTGTCTCATTTGGTGGATCTAAAACATTAGCTTTTGTTGTCTGATTGTGAAGAATGTGAAAGGTAGTAATGGTTACAGTAAGTAAAGTATTTCATCTTGTCACTCAAATGCACAAACACAGTTTCCTCCTTCTGACATGCCATATCAATGATATTCCATACTTTTCCCCAAAAGAAAGCCGCCTTCAGTGTACAAATGATGTTTGCTTGTGATAAAGGTGAAAGAATGGTTAAGAGATTCAGTAATGTTTTCCAGCTTGTTGCAGCTAAAGACATATGAGCATCCCCATCCACAAGCTGTAGCCCTGCCTTTTGCTTTTACACACAGATTCAACCCCCATTTGATATCCATCAATGTATGATTACACAAAAAGTAAAATATATAGGTAATTAATATATTTACAGTTCTGCTATCATTCACAGAGTTCCCCAACCCTACCCCTAATCCCACTAATAAATAAATCAGTACTTTAAGAAAAATGAAATGATCACTTCTGTGAGCAGTGTGTACTGTTACCACGATCTACAGACATATCTAGTGTCCAACCTGCACTTATTAAACTGTGAGAAAGAGAAAAATCATACCAGAGGACTGGAATTTTATGATCATGCTAAAATCTCAGGTAAGCACTGAAGGAGGTTGGTCATTCTGGGTGACCAATTTCTAGCTCATACTTCTCACTCATTCATTCATTCATTCATTCA
This sequence comes from Protopterus annectens, assembly GCF_019279795.1. Taxonomy (NCBI): domain Eukaryota; kingdom Metazoa; phylum Chordata; order Ceratodontiformes; family Protopteridae; genus Protopterus; species Protopterus annectens. The sequence continues at coordinate 887,671,284 of NC_056745.1, forward strand.
TTCACTTTTACCTTATCAGGGTAATCAGTGATATTGTCTAGGATATGGTAGGTAATCAGACAAGGTACAAAGGAATGTATGTCTTTTCCCCAGCCAGATTCTGCTTTTATGGATCCCCCTACAGTCATTTGTATTTATCCTCCTGCTGAAACTGTAGGTATTTACATAAACAGTTATGAGAAGTGGCTTGCAGCCCTCCTGGATATGACCTTTAGCCAGCAGAATAAAAGCACCCCCATTAAACTAAACAACTCAGATAATAAATATAGTCCACCAAACTCACATTTGAGGTATATCTGGCCTCCCACAAGACATTCCTTAGCTATATCTGTAACCACAAAGGGGTCTATATTAGAACATCGAAGTTTCACAACTTTGAATGTCCTAATATCGACCCCTATTCAGCAATCGCTGAAAATAGCAAAGCTGCGGAACACCTAAGGAAGGAATTCTGTTGGCCGTTCCTGTGGCTTCGCTATTTTCAGCACTGTGGTGGAAAGTTACAGGTCGGGATCAGGTAAATGTGCAATTGTGTGGACATGAGGGTTAGGGCATGGAGTAGGTGAGTTAGGGTTAGGGCGCAGGTCAGGTAAGTGTGCGATTTTGTGGACATGAGAGTTAGGGCATGCGGTAGGTGAGTTAGGGTTAGGGTACTGGTGAGGTGAGTGTGTGATAGTGACTGATCTTAGGGTTAGGGTTTGGGTTAAGGTAAGTGGATAGCTAGTGGTGTATGTACAGTTTAGTGTAGGGTTAGATGTAGGATTTTAGGTGTATGTGTGTGGATTGCTGTTTGTTTGGTGTGCTTGTGTTGTGTGTATGTGTGTCAGAACAGCAAATTTTTTCCCTGGGAAAAAATTCGCTGTTCTGCATATTCGATATTGTCAGCGTTCACTGAATAGGGGTCGATATTAGAACATTCGATGTTTTAAAAAGTTGATGTTCTAATATAGACCTCCACAAAGACAATAAACAACTGGATGCAGAGCCCATTTTTAATGGAGCCATCTATACTGAGCCAGAAGATATAACAAGCTTACTGGCAGACAAATTCAACTCTAACTTTACCATTTCTTTCCCCAGTGTCCCCTCAGGAAATACCATTAAATATAATTCCCCCCAACTACCAGAAATCATTTAAAATGTCATCCCAAATCTCTGACATGTTCTGGTACCCTTGATAAGTGAAAGCAGGATCTTGGGGGATGAAACAATTACACACTTTTTGTATCTATTAGTGACATTGGTGCCAAACCAGGGGTGAATTTCTGGTTCCCCATCCAGTTGTCCAAGTTACACTTGAATTGGGTTAGAATGGAACTCTGCTTCACATGTATGAGGACCCTGATGCAGAGAAGGGAAAGTCTCTAGGATACATACTTGTATCTCCAGCAAGTACTGTTTATATCACAGGTAAGATTTAAGTCTTTAGAATGGGTAAATAAGTTCATCAGAGTGGGGTCCAAAGATGCCTTGTATGCCACACACAGCTCTTCCCTCACCAGCCTGTAAGAGACAGAATACAGGGATAGAGCTTTGAGGTGGTCTGCTTAGAACATATTATTTATGCCCTTTATTATTTTAGTGAGGAACATTTATGGACATTCCAGTCGTTGTATGTGTCTAGTTAGGTACATACCAAATGGGGCATTGTACTCTGTGATAAGTCTGATGAGCACCAAATTCAGTGGAACAAAGACTCCCCTGGACACAGATGTTATACCTTTGCTTATAAGTTGCATGACATGGAATGATTTCCTGATGGTCAAAGGCTAGACTGCTGTCTATGTGTGTCCCCAAGTCCCTGATTACTGGGTTGACTCTTATGAGTGTGTTTTCAGTTTGGCAGTTACCAGGGTGACTAACTTCCAGAAGATACCATTATGTATTTCTTGGCATTTAGTTTTACTGAAGCAGCAGGCATCTGGAGAAACTAATTGACTCAGGGAACAATAACATGCTACAGAAAGAGAAGTAATTTGAAAGAAACCTGACATTCTCTCAGTGCAGAGAGCCATGGTGGTGCAGTGGTTAGCATTGTTGCCGCACAGCAAGAGGTTCTCCCATTCGATTCTCAGCGGGAGCACCTTCTGTGTGGAGTCTGCATGTCCTCCCGATGGTCAAGTGATGTTAAAGACATGCAGGTAGGTGCGTGCTTGAATGGGCGTACCTTCTTTGAAGGTTGGGTGTTGGGCTGGCAACTCGGCACCGTAAAAATCCACTGCCAATCATTAGCGGATGGGTGTTCCGCTGTGGCAACCCATAACTGGGAAAAGCTGAAAGACTTTTTATTCTCTCAGTGCAGAACACAGCCACTGCTGCTGCTCACAGGACTGGTGAGAGTTTCTATGATTCCCTGGTGGATATTTTGAAAATTAATGATGCAAAGCTCTTACCTTGTGAATCTTACATAAACAATCTGAAGGATAATGGAGTAGAGTCATACCTCTCAACCCATTAGAGCAAGAAATCTGGACAAAGCCATAAATAAAAGTGGGACAGAGGCCCAAAAATAGGGACACTTTTTAAAAATTGCTCTTACAAACTTAGAAAGTTGATAGAATAACAGGTTTTGCATTAGCATAAATTTTCTGAAGGGTATGAAGTCTGAAACGCAAATGTCTGTCATTATTTTCTAACTTCAGTCTTTAATGTTTTGCCACTAATTTGCCAGAAAAACACAATTTTGTGAAGAATGAACCAAAAATATGAGGTAAAAATCTGGACATTCTGTGAAAATCTGTACAGTTGAGAGGTTTGAGTAGAGTTAACTAGCTTAAAATCACAGTCACTTTACGATGATTATAAAAGTTAAAGTCAGTGTGTTACAGGTGGAACTGATAGGCTCTTAGATAAATATTCACATTTTGTATGAAAAAATAGATATTGAGCCTACACATTGGTTGAACTAATCTGAATGAGCACACTGAATATTCTTTTCTGTGAATTATGCTTAACTTGACACCATGGGTTAGGGTGATTTGTAACCTTGTATGACTGAACAGAGTTCTAAAGGTGATATCAGGTGATAATATGGGAAATAGTTGACTCTGTGATCCATAACAAAGCTTGTGGCAAGTTCAGTCTTGTTTGCAGACATGTTGTTATTAAGCTTAGTATGTTTTTTACTTCATACACTTGAAGCAAGCCACAAACCTGACATCATTGTACATGGATTGTTCTCCTGTTTTTCAGTCCTGTGAAACAGAACTTGTTTTAGTTTTATAATATTTGTTTAAATTTCCATGCATTTTTGAGATCCACATTGGAGATGTCAGCTCCATTCCATGGATGCATTGTTTTTTCCAGATGTAAGACTGTTGCTGCTACCCTAAGGATCTTTTATATCAGTTACTAATTCAGTACTTGGTTGAGGTAAAATTTCTTCACAAATTTGTTTAGCTGATTAAGTTGATTATTGTGCCTGATTTATTTCTTGAATGAGCTGGTAATCTGTTTTCTTTTTCTTTCTTGTTTTTTTTTTTTTTTTGGGGGGGGGGGTTGTTCTACAATTCCTTATCAAACTCAAGTGATATATGTTTTCAGAAGAATGAACAAGTTGTTTCTTTCTTCTCAATCTCACAAGGACCTTTTCAATAGAGTTACTAGTACTGAATTCTTTTACAATGAGAACAATATTATACAAGTATGGAATATACTGAATGTGACTGACCTACAGATTATACAGGCTCAAAATTATCTTTAATCATTGTATATTTTAACAATAATCCATAACTGGGTGTGGGTAATACAGGATTTACCTATGGTTGACATGGTTTGATTACAAGGGCAAAGCAATGCATTAACCATGCCCAGTAGTGGATTATTGCTATTATACAGTGACATTATTTAAGAAAAAAAATAAGGGTGTGCACACTTATGCAACAAACTTATTGCACTTTTTTTATTTATTATATTTTCTCCCTAACAGATTTGTTTGTTTTTCAATTGAATTGCACAGGTTATAGATCACATTATAGGCGGGAAAAGTTTTAAAATGATTTATTGTGGTCTCATTTTTTTTATATCACAAAAACCTGGCATTTTAACAGGGGTGTGTAAACTTTTTATATCCATTGCATATCTAGATCTATATTTATATCTGTATATTTATCTCTCTCTCTCTCTCTCTCTGTATATATATATATAAATTTGTATCTATGTTATACATAGATGTTTATGTCTAATAAATGTAAGTCTTTAAATGTTAAATAGCTTAAGTAACTGTAAGAGCAGAGTTTGTAAATGCCGGTTCTTTCCTCTGTTTTGATAAGTTTCATACAGAGTCTCTTACATCCACTTGTGCTGCCACTAACTCATGCAGATGAGACCTTGGTTTAAGTTTCTTCCAGAGCATATCACCTTCGAAGAACAGCGTTCTCTTATATAGCACTAAAGTACCAGTAGTAAATGAGATCTCAGTATGTCATATGGGGATAGAAAATATAGTTTTCTGATTTGTCTGGATCAGAAGTGATAATGGTAACTTCTGGGTGACTGACACAATATATTTTTATTTAATTTTGACATGCTTTATTTTTTTATGTTCTTAAATCCCCACAAATGGTGTGTGCTGTGTATTATTCATGCAATTGGTAGTAGTCTAGCCTTTACGGGCACTGTGTAAATATTTCCATATGTGACCACACTGCCTCATGTTATTTGTTGTAGGCCCATGTTGGTGAGTCTTCCACCCAAATTTACAAAGAAGCATTCTGTAGGAGAGCATGCCTTTCTCCCTCCAAGATGAGGAAGCTGACTTCACCTCTCCTCAGTCCTTCCCATATGGCACCTCCAACAACTTAGCTCATTATTGTAAAGTGGACCACTATGTTTACATTCTGACTTAAGGCCTGTGTGGTAAGTCTGCCTAAAATCCATTGGTTAGTTACCCTACTTTGACCAAATTAACCATTCTTTTAGGCAAGCTGGTTTTTCAACTTGTCAAGTGTAATTCCTTGATGTGAAACTCAACAGTCACTGTTGTGGATATGGCATTACCGCCTGTGATGTTTGTGGATATGGCATTACCACCTGTGATGTTTGTGGATATGGCATCATCGACTGTGATGTTTTTATTTCTGTGTAATAGTTCAGTCATTTCAATTTTTTATTCTTCTTTGTGATTGTGGGGGTAAAACATTTTTTTTATTTGGTTGAAGCTTCAACATGTTTGTTTCATCTATCTGTAATGTTGACTGTTTTCTTCTTGATGAGACAGGAGGATCGGCACTGACTCACTTTGATAGCCACAACACCAACACAGCTGCCAAGTTTTACTTAGGAATGAATATTATGCACTTGTTTGTCTGCATGAACATTCATTTCAAAATTTACAGTTATGATGACTGCAGAAAATCACAGCATATTTTTATATTGTCAGTGAATCTTGGCACATCTGCTACTGTTATGGTCCTGACCACAAAGTTAAATGTCAGGAATATATGCATGGAAATGCTGAAAACAGCAAAGGGGTCATAACAGAAACAGGCAAACAGAAACATGTAGGGCCAAATAGATAAGTGAAACACTACTGAATAAGAAGTATAATTACAGAGCATGGGTAATGCTTGAAATCCCTCATAGTGAAATGCTAATCTTCTGCTCTGACGTCACACGTAAAAGAAACTGCATTAATGTGAACAGCTTCCAGTATAATCCCATATGTCTGAAAGTCACTGCTACATTTTTAGATGCCACTGTATTCCTGATTGCATTTCTGTATAGCCATATTTGTAAGTACTCTGCTTGTTCACCATAAAGTTGTGTGTTATTACATAGGTTTTGTAGTCTCATGTACACAAAGGATAATAATGACATGATGCATAAAGTAATACTGCATGGTATGAAACCATCTGCTTCATTTTCAAATAGTTTGAATTTTGAACTGTAGACTCGATAGCTACTATAAGTCTCACTGTATGACACTAGAAAGGAAGGATAATATTATCAATCATCCAAATTTCTGACTTTCTGAATACATATATTGCTTGTCTATGGTAGCCATTTAGTGTGTGTGTGTGTGTATTTGTGTACATGTATATGTGTATGTCCATGTATGTGCATGAGTGTGCATATGTGTGTATGCCTGTCTGCACGTGTGCATCCTGTATGTTTCAGTGTGTGTGTGTGTGTGTGTGTGTGTGTGTGTGTGTGTGTGTGTGTGTGTGTGTGTGTGTGTGTGTGTGTGGATGTGTCTGCGATTCTGTGCATGTCTAAGCATCTGTGTGTGTGAGAGACGATGTGTCTGTGAGTCTGTGTGTGTGTGTGTGTGTGTGTGTGTGTGTGTGTGTGTGTGTGTGTGTGTGTGTGTGTGTGTGTGTGTGTGTGTGTGTGTTTATTATATGCGTGAGTGTGTAAGTGTTGTCTTTGTATTCCCTGAGAAAGCAATGGGAAACAGAAAAGACCTTGAATCACTATGAGAAAGTCAGAGAGACTGCTTTCCTCTGATACTTTTAGACAGTTTATCCAGACTGGTCATTAACTACACACAAAACTAAATAATTTAATGTGGGCCAAAGACAGTTTCCTTTCATGCAAAGCTTCAAGATGACATTCTTTGTATTGTCAAGCCGCAGATTCTTATTAAATGCCTTTCAAGATGTCATCTGAGAGCACTGCCAAATGATGTGGTGGAGGGTACACATCCTTTTTTATTACAATTCAACTCTACAGCAGGATATGTATTATACAATCATTTGGGGTGAAAGAATTTGCAAAAGGGATGAATTTGAAATCATTTTTCATGCAAGGATCTAGCAATTCTATCACCTTTTTTTTTTTTTCATCACAGCATGTAAACTGCTAAAATGTATGGGTTAAGAAACAAAAGAGTGCATAACCCTATTCAATTTTTTAAGTTTGGTCTGTAGGACCAGATGATAAATGCATCTTTATGTCTATAGGCAGTGTTATATAAAATTGAATTATTTAGATAACTGTAGCCTGAGAGCCACATTTAACAAAGATCATGGTTGTATCTAAACCGTTTTCTTTTTAACTAATATCATTACAAGGCAATTTTACTGTGTAAGCTTTTAAGATAGCATAATACTGTTGTCTCTTTATTTTCCCTTGATTTGTATAGTTTTTCTGAATTACTGTGTACCTAGGCTGGGGCTGAAAAGGGCCCAAGTGCGCAGACTGTAAAATCAGTAACAAAAAAAGAGGATAATTTTGCTTGAGTATCAGATAATTATATGGCAGTTATTTTACAACTGTGATCATTTTTGACAAAAGTTTCCAAAGCTAGGTAAATGAATGCCTTTTTGTTTGTCTTTTTGTTATGCATAAAAGTTTTATATGGGACTTAACAAATGCAGTTGGGCAAAAATGCCACCTTCCTTTTAGAAGAAACAAAGATTTAACTATGGTTTCAGAAAATGTCAGTATTTGACAGGCTTTGGCTGATATCAAAACTAATAATTCTTTAGGAAGAAAGTGACAGGATAGACCTGATTAAATAATGAATCTATCTACCACCATGCAAAATATGAGAAGGCAATATAGTAATTATTTTGAACAGAGTAAATATGGCACTGCTTAGACCACAAAAGAAAGGCAAACAAAGATTAAATTTTGAAAGCCACAACAAAATTATAAGATATGAGATAACATGGAATCAGAATTAGTATTAGTAACTTAGCTTTTAAGAAACAGAAAAGGAAACATTTAATTTCTCTTGTGATAAATATTAGAAAAGCATAGCAAATTTCCAGGGTCTAAAACCTTTGCTTACTCAGAGTTTTTTGCAACAACGTCACTGGGATTAAAATTACATTTGCACATGTAAATCATCTTCCTTAACATCCTTGCATTATATGTTAAAAAAATCTACACATCCTTGATATGCATTTAATAAAAAATAGAGACGCTAACATTTATATGTGTTTAGCATTAACATTATTATTATTATTATGTTTTGCAAAACAGCCTAGTATTAAGCTGTGGTATGAAAACTGCAAGTTAATTGAAGACACTAGACTATTAAATGCTCATAACTGTGAAACCAGTGTTTTGGGTTTGAAATGTCATTGATAATACACAAGTTTTATTGACAGTAAAGAGGCATTCTAGCAGGAACAAACATAAACTGGCAGCATTAATGATGACTGGATGAATTAACAGATTGTTTTAACTAAAACATGCCATGATGTCACTGATTTCTGCTGTGAGCTCATTTGAAAAACCTAGCAACTGGCAGCAAGTACAATATCTAAGACTAATATGTTCCAGCAAAGGACAAAAAAAAAATGACAGCAACTTGGCAACAGATCTATAACTGTTCTAACGCACATAACTATAAATATCTTGTACAGAGGAAGCAAGTGCAACTGACTCATACATTGCATCACCTGTTGGATGGAATTCAGCACGTACACACAATGATCTAAAACATTTAACAAATGACTGAGGTGTCTGGTCCAGCTAAATGATTAATCTGCCAAATGACTGCCATAAAGTATAAATGCACTTGAAAAGGTTGAGGAGTGTAATGATATAACTAAAGTACACATGCCGCAATAGTAAACGGTTGCAGATGTGATCATTTTAATGTAATTTTTAAAGATAACTGGCTTAACTGAATGGGATATTTAAGAATATCTTCCCTATCCCCTCCCCTGCCAACAACTCTTGTTTTATTGAGCTTTATTTGGACTATGAACCTTGACATTTTTGTCAGATGATGCCCCCCCCCCCCCCCCGAAGTAGACTTATAGAAAGTATAAAGCTAAAAGGAATGAATGGGAAAAGGAATTCCTTTAAATCCAGCTGCTCTTTCTTGCTTTTCTTGATTAGCTCTCACTCAGCTTCTTTGGACAAAGCCAAAGCTGATAGAGAACAAAGGCATGAACTCAAGGAGAATTGATAAATATTATTCCAATTTAGTTAGCAGATAGAACAACACATTTTGAATTTATATGCATTTTGTGATCAATGAGATTCACTAACTGAAAAGTTTTAATCAAGACAAAAGATATGGGCAAATAATGCTACTTATTCCACTTCAATGAGCAGGTTATCAGTCTGAAATGACTCTGATATGGTTAACGATGTTATTTAGCTTGAAAGAGCTTAAACGGAAAATGAGACTGACACATTTCAAAAATAAATAAATAAATTAATTAAAAAGAGGCTGCAGTTAAATATACCAATTTGGCATTTGCAATGAGATTTTTTACAAAACAACATAGAATACAATCTAAATAGCATATATTAAACTTGCTTGCCAGTATATATTAAACTTGCTTGCTATACACTTGATCAGATACTATGATCAGATGCCATTAAAATCGCCTTGACTGGGCTTATTTTTTTCTGTAATACTTTCTTTCATGCACAGAAGTAAAAAGGAACAATATATGTGCACTGTCAGTTCAGTCAGAGTAGGGGTAGAAAATGGTAGGAGTGGGTTCAAGAGTCATACATTTTTAATATGAACAGATTCTGATATGATAACACCTCACTTCACAAATGGTTGAAAACCATTCATATTCTGACTTTACCTATGGCTGTTTCCTAAAAAAACCAACATACTTTTGCTGAATAAATTGGGTATTTCCTTTGCTATGAGGGGATGAATGGGGCCTTGCAGACTTTAAAACACTTGAATAAATGACCTCGCTTTTTTCAGTGGCATCAACGTTTGAATGGCAGGGTTGGATTATTTTTTTTATTTGACTTTATGACCTTCAGAAATGTGTTTTAAGTGCCAGTTGTCCTGCTTGTTCACATTACATTTGTTTAAGCACAGTTAACTGAGTGGTACTTATTTAGTTTACACATCTTTCTCTGTAGTAGAAAACTGGCACTACAATTCTCCCTATGAGTAGCAGTCTCCAAACTGAATGTTGCTTTGCAGAGTGAATGGAAATGTAGCCCCAGACAGGGACAGAGTGGTTTGTCCCACAATGGAAATAATTATTTTGATTTTACCAAACATTAAAGCTTTTTTTGATGAAACTAGGTTTTGGTTTACTGTATAACTCTCATCTGTTTAGAATTTCCCATAATGTTTAGATTTTTTTCCTCATGTTTTTGGTCTATTCCTCATAAAATGTGTGGTTTTCTGGCAAAAAATTGAGGGTTGCAGTCATTAAGTAATGAGACACATTTGAGTTTGAGTCTTCATATCATTCAAAACCTGTTATTCTAACAGTATTTTTAAGCCCTGAAGATATTTCATTCACATTTTTTATTATATTGTTACACATTCAATACTCCACTGTTACCTCCCTTATCTGATGCTTTTGCAAACAAATTTCTATTAAAACTCAGTTCTTTTAAAAGATTTCTACTCTGTTTTTGATAAATTAAAGTGAAGTTTCTCTACTAGATAAAAACAATGTTGCCACAAAAATTGGGTCTATATCATAAAACCGAAAACCCATTTGAGCGAATACCACAAGAGTGACACATACAGCCTGAACCACAAATACGCCAAACCCCCTAAACCACAAAATTTAAAATCTCGAAACATCATAGTTGGCCAACCCCACAGCACGCTACATACTACCTATCCAAACATAATAAATAACCCACATACATACACTAACCAAACCCTACTTCTAACCCTACACTAAACCTTACATACATTACTATCTATGCACTTACATTAACCCGCACCCTAACCCTAAGTTCTGTAACTATCGCGCACTTACCCTATAGAAATATACCCAAACAAAACAAATAATCCACACACATACACTTAACAAAACCCTACTTCTAACCCTGCACTAAACCTTACATACATTACCTATCTATGCACTTACCTTAACCCCGGACCCTAACCCTAAGGTCCATAACTATCGCACACTTACCTTACGTAGCTATACTGCAGACGGGCCAACCATGACAATTCAACGTTTTGAATTTCATGGTTTTGGACATTCGCCATTTCCGTAGTTCACGCAATATGTGTAGCTCTTTTCCGACTCACTCAAATGGATCTTCGGGCTTCTAATATAGATCCCAAAAATTAGGAATACAGGCTATACTAGTCCATTACCATTACACCGTTACTCCCTTTGATTGACAAGATATAAAAATCTAAGTATTTTGCTTTCTATAGTCTGAATTAAAATGGAGTTATGGGCTTTTTATAATGAAATTAATTACTGTCAGTATTTAATTACGGGTAGTACTACACTGGCCTCAATGTCAAATATGGCTTCTGCAGTAAGTAGGTTGAGGATTTTGTAATCCATCCTAAGCTGTGTTTACAATTTATTCAACATCAGATCCAGAGCTTCACTAAACAATCCTGTCTTGGTTTGTGATTGACTGTGCAGTTGCTTGGTAAGACAAGTTTTAATTAAATTTATGTTTTATTTTTTACACACTGCCAATTTCCAGCAGAGGCACAGGGAGAAATGCTCCAAATGCATGTCTTTGTATGTGGGAGGAAACCAGAGCACCCAGAGAAAACTCACATGAATGCAGGGAGGACATGCAGATTTTGCACAGAAGGCACTCCAGCTGAGAATTGAACTTGAGAACCTCTTGCTGTGAAGTGACAATGCTACTGCTGGACTACTGCACCGTCCAGTTTTTATATGTTCTGTTTTATCTTTAATTTTCAGTGTAAGTTGTTAGAAAGATAGATTTTAGCCAGGCAAACTCTTGCCATACTAGGGGGCCTAGAGAGCTATAAAATCACACAGAAAACAGAGAGGACAATCCAGGGCTTATCTAAATGATCCTGAATTTGTTTGTGATTTATTGATCTTTACTGTTGAAAAGAGGAGAGACTGCTAGCAATAGTGAGCAGAAGCCACTGCATGCTTTCATATGTAATGCAAAGCAATTCCAGCTTTTGTGTGATTTTCACAACTTGTATGGTCAGACTACTTTACTCTACTTAATTGACAATTTAGTTATATATTATCTGTGCAACTTTTCTCTTAGAATTTGATTTGTTATCTTTGAATTCTGCCGTAACTGATTTGATTATTCTTTTCTTGTAGAATTTTGTGTTCATTTGCAGCTGAATATGAATTCCTTAAATGACTAGGCCGTTAATGATATGTTAAAGCATATATTGTACAGTGTAATAAATGTTATGTATATTTAAAGGTAAGAAAGACCTGATAAAACTGGTGGCCCGTGTTTCTCATGTCAAAAGTTGAATGATTTGCTTACCGTTATCAGCAGTAAATCTAGATTTACTGATGATGATTGCACTTATGCAACTGACACAGCTTGGAGATCCGTTGTTAAATATATTAATGACTGGACTGATGAGATAAATAATGTTAGGCAAAGAGCAAACAGAACACATTTAGGTAAGGATATTTGTATTGTCTGTAAAGATCATTTAACCTCTATGAAACAAGATAATGCCACTGGCATCCTTGGAACTCTGGATACAAGTGTTCAGCAGTCTGAGGATTCAGAACATATAGAAGGAAATAAAGGAAGGAAGACATTCAGAACAAATAACAAAGAGAAGAAAGAAACTAATAGATGTCTGTAAATCAAAGAGAATGCACACCAAAAAAGTCACTGCTTTATGTAGCACACAGATTACAGGGATAACATGTTCCTATCAGAAAACATTCAGTCTACAGAAAAGGGCATTATTATTTCAAAACAGAAAGCAGAAAAAAGAAGCAATGGGCAGGTAAAAAGGAAAAAAAAATCAAAATTGAACATGGAAGGGCTGAAGAAAATTGCTGCAAGAAAAAAAGAGGAGAAAGAGACGTTAACAACATGGCTCAAGCTGTGGATGGACAAAGACAGCTGGATGAGAATTGTATGCTTGAAAGTAAGCAATGAAAACATTAGGATTATTGAGACTAATGGTGATGAAGATTATTCCTTTGTAGCAACTGATAGAGCAGATATTACTGAATTAGAATTTGAAGAGTATTCAGATCTGGTCCGAAAAGATATTTTTGTAATTGGTGATTCTTTTATTAGAGGGACTGATACATACATTTCCAGAGAAGATAATAAGCGCTGAGTGGTGTTATGCTTTCCAGGCGTAAAAACAGAAGATGTATGGCAGGCCTTAGAATACCTTAATGTAAGGAAGTACGGATCTGTTTTGATTCATGTCAGTATAAATTATCTCATCTGCAAGAACTCTCTCATTGTTAGCAGGGAACTTGCAGCCATCTTAGAGAGCATAGCTTGTACAGGTGTTAGATAATATTTTTTTCCAAATCACATGTAGAAAGGAGACTCATGTCACCATTAATGAAATTATTTTTTGGGTAAATACATACATGAAAAAAATGTTTTGTTTTATAAAATGGAAATGTCTAGAACCGCCAAGCCTAATTTGGGGTATAAATGCATGCACTTGTCAAGATCAGGGAAGAGGATTTTTGCAACAAATATTTTGCAATATTTGACAAACACAACATAAGATTTTTTTCAGGTCAAAATTTTAACAGGTCACATATAGTAACATTTGATGCATATCTGATGGTTGCTAATGCTAGAAACATTAATAATAAAGTTTGTTTTTTTACATTTTCTACATCCCTGCAACATTGATGTTATTGCTTGTGAAACACGGTTAAAGAGCAATGATCGGAAACCAGTTCAGTCAGGATATAAATGTTTTTACTGTAACAAACATTCCAACAAAAAATCAGGTGGAGGTGCTATGATAGCAATTAAAGATAGTTATGGGACCTGTGATTATTATATGTTCAATGATAACACCAATATTATAGATTGTGCAACTGTGACAATAAGGAAACCTTTGTACATATAACAATGGTTTGAGTGAATAGAACACCAAAGTGAAGAAGAATAATAGTGGCTGGGAACTTAAATTTACCGAAAACAGAGTAGAATAATATTGATTCAACATTAGTAAGGAAATTAGTCACAGTGTATGTTCAGGAAAAACAATTGTTTCAGATTGTAAAAAAAAAAAAAAAAAATGCTAGACATTGTTTGTGTTCCTGAAGAAATTACAGTTACTGCAAATCAAGCTTTACCTCCACTGATGTGCAGTGGTCATTGGGTTATAAAGGTTAATTTGGTGCTAGCTAATATTGCCAAACCAAAATCTAAACCAATGCACAGAAGATTAATAACAGATTATATGGAAGCAAACAGTCACTATGTAAAACTGATTGGACCGAGGTGTTCAGTGGAAAAGCTGCAGAAAGAATGTGAAAAGTTTTGAAAGAGAAATTATTTGAATGCAAAAAAGAAAATCAAAACATATTTAACATCAGGATCTAGGCACATGACATCAGGAGAATATATTTCCATTAGAAAAAAGATGGCTGAATAATGTGAGAGGCAAAACATATAAGAAATGGAAAAGATGTGGAACTACAACTTTGAAAAACGAAATAAACAAGGAGGACAAACAGATTAAGTACAGTGTGAGACAAGATCAAGACATTTTGAAGAAAATTTATATAAAGGTATTGAGCATAATCAAAACCATTTTACAGATAGATGTGGAAGGAGCAAAGATATACAAATTGATAAACTGTGTATAGATTCTAAAATTTATTCTCAGGCATAACATATTGTAGATGTATTCACAAAATCCTATGAAAAACAGTTTGTCTCCACAAAGGGGATGATAAGTTGTCCTAGTGACATCCAGGTACCCTCAGATGCTGAAATCAAATTAGGTTATATTGAAAAAGAACTATGCAAACTGGATCCAAACAAAGCACGGGAAGGAGATGGAATTAGTTATAATGACCTGAGAACACTTCAGCAAGAACTTAAGGTACCATTATATCTATTATTTACTAGGTCATATAAATATGGGGAGATTCCTCAAGATATAATACATGTGCTTATTAAACCAGTCTTTAAGGGAAAGGGGAGTAGGACAAACCCAGAGTCATATTGACCCTTAAGACTTATTTCAGGTTGTAGAGAAATAATGGAGAAGGTAATATTGGATAAGTTATTTCTGAACTGGAAAGGTTGGAACCTGAAACCATATTTCTGCATGCATATGGGCAACAAAGCAAAGGGAGATGGAGTTGCAATATATATAAAAGACATACACACCTCCAGGCTGGTCAAACAGTATGATGTACAGGAGACACTCCAGGTGCAGTTAAGAATTGACAAGACCCCTATTCAAATCATAGCGAGCTTTAGGCCCCCAACTTTGACTCAAGATGCCCACTTCACCTATCTAGACCTCTTTGAATCTATCAGGATTCAACAATTTACCCAGATCCTGGGCGGCTTTAACTATCCAACCATAGATTGGAAGAACTACTCATGCCAAAACACAAAAGCCCAGAAATTCCTTGATTTCATCAGTACAAATACCTTGGACCAGTTGGTTGACACCCCCTCAAGAGGTGTAAATATCTTGGACTTTGTATTAACCAACATGAGTCACCACTGCAGCATCCCTACAGTGTCATCATCCCTCGCAAGATCCGACCACAAAGCAGTCACTTTTGAAGTCACTATCTCCCCTCACCCCCCCCCCCCCCAGCTAGGTACAAACAAAAAAACTTCTGCAAAGCTAATTACAACCTCCTGAGGAAAGGTATAAATAGCTTGACAGCCCCCCTCCATAGGAACTGTCATATATGCCCAAACCTACTCCAAAGTACTTTATGAACATTTAGACAGATGCATGGAATAAGAAATACCCAACAAGACAAACTCATCCTACTCAAGGAAGAGTAAACCTGCTGGTGAACATCTGCAATAAATAAACTCTATAATAAAAGGAAATAAAATGGTGCCTAAGACCAAGAAGGAGCAGGTGCCTAATTGGAAGCAATCTCTCCTTAGACTGAACAAGCAAATAAGAGCACTAGTGAAATCTTCCAAAGCAAACTTGGAGTCCAAACTGGCCACATCTACTAAAGACAATTATACGGCCTTCTTTTCATATGCCTGCAATCTCAAAGGTAGCACTCAGATCTGCTTAGAACTGGTGGTCAAGGACACCACATACACAAACACCATAGATATAGACAACTTGCTGGCAGACAGGTTCAGTGAAAACTTTCCCCCTCTTTCCCCCTCATCAGTAAATCAAGACATCCCCAGCACCTGCTCCCCATCCCCTTATCTCTTGGGAGCAAGTCAACACTGCCCTCTCAAAGACAAAATATACAGCCTCCATAGGACCCGATAACATCCCAGGTTGCATCCTACATGAACTCAGGGAGGAACTGCAGCACCATTAAGCACCCTATTCAACCAAAGCCTGAGTACTGGCTTCTTCCCAGCTGAGTGGAGGACAGCCACTGTCATCCCTTTGCACAAAGGTGGAGCGTCCACCGATCCAGGAAATTATAGAACCATCAGCCTAACTAGCCTGATCTGCAGGCCATGGAGTGTATTATCATGGACCTCATTAACAAGGACATTGGCAACCTCCAAACACTCGATCCCACACAGTTTGATTTCATCAAGTGGAGGTCATGCCTGTTAAATTTGGTCATCTTCTTTGAGACAGTCACCAAAGCCATGGACAAGGGGAAGTCAGTGTACACCACCTACCTTGACCTGACCAAAGCCTTTGATACTATCCCTATTAAGGTATAATAGATAAACTCTCACAACTAGGCATCAATCCATATGGTACCATATGGGTAGCAAACTGGCTCACTAATATAACCCACCTAGTCAAAATAGTGGAAGCCACCTCAAGCAGTAGACCTGTAATGAGCAGTGTACCTCAGGGATTGGTCTTGCAGCCTCTGTTGTTTGGGATATACTCTTCTGAAGTGCAGGCCAAAACCAGTGGGCTATGGCTGACATTGTTTGCAGATGACTGCAAGCTGGGAGCTGTCATCAGTTTCCCTAGTGATGTGGACATCTTCCAAGTGGGTCTCACCCAAACAAAGAGCCAGAAACATGGCCTCAAACTGAATGCCAAAACATGCATCATCATCCCCTTTGGAGAGAGTGATATCCCCACAAATTGTCACATTACTAATAAGGTCCTAAGCACGCAATCAGTTGTGAAGCACTTGGGCATTCAGGTTAATAGCAAACTGACTTTTTACCACTATATTGCCTCCATTGTATGGAAAGCTTTCTACATGGCCCACCTCATTATTATGGGTATCTCATCCAGGGACAAGGTGGTCATGACATCCCTGCATTCTTCCCTTATAAGACCCATTATTGAGTATAATGCTGAATACACCTTTCGGCATGTACCTCAAAAAGCATATGCAGCAGCTGGAGAGACCACAGAGATTCATCACCAGGACAATCCAGGGCCTCAAACATCTACCCTACACAGATAGGCTAAAGGCCCTGTCCCTCTAATGAGTCTCCTACAGACTCCTCAGAGGTGACTTCTGTCTGGCATACAGAGCAATCTCAGACCCCGCCTTGATGGGATTGCTACATATCTGCAAGTCAGGCTCCACTTGAGTAACCTGCACGCACAACCTCAACCTGGTCTGTGGCATCAATAAGACTTGTTGACAGGACAGATTTGTGTCCCAGAGATTCCCCCTTTTGTGGAATAGACTCCTTCTACATGTCAAGCAGAGTACCTCATTAACCTTTTTTAAGCACAACCTGGATAACTGGATGGGGAACAGAAAATACACCCCTGGGATTCTATCCGTGTCCCTGCTGGACAGTGGCATCAGGTGCTGACTTGTTGGAACATGGGCTAAATTCTTGGCTAGGCTTGTAAGAGCCTCAGGGCCAGTAGCCTAGTAACTTCCTATGGTCATATGATCCTATATTTCGGAAATAGCTCTATTGCCACCTTTAACATGATGTTCTATAACAATATAACTGCTATGAATAAAAAATTGTGTTATGATGTAATTTATACAGATTTAGCTTTAGCATTTGATATGATTATACACAAAACAGTAATCGATAAATTAGAACAACTAGGTATTGATGCACTTTTGATAAGATAGATAGTTGCATGACTTACAAACAGGACATGGTAAATATCAAACAGCAATTGGACAGGTGAATTCTTGGTTAGAGTCAGGGTGCCCCACAGAGCTCTGTCCGAGGCCTATATTTGTTTTGATTGTATCTTTCAGATCTATCTATCTTTTTCATCTGAGGTGTTCTACCATCTGTATGCAGATGACCTGAAATTGGTGTAAACTGATTACATGCGTTACAGATAGGGCATGTCTGAAAAAGCATTTGACTAAATTGACCATTTGGGCACAGGAGAATAATATGCTGATAAATGCATAAAAAAAACAAACATATGAGATTTGGGAGACATAAATTGAAATGTGTCTATTTAATACAGCACACAGTGATTGACCTGGGTATATGGGTAGCTCCGGCTTTGAGTTTTTCCTAATCATATCAAACAATTGGTTAATGATAGTTATAGAACTATAAGATATATACAAAGATTTATAAAGTCTAGGAAAAAAATGATGACATTATTGTTTTCTAGTTACATTAGCCACAAACTTGAGTGTGCAATGACAATATGGAAACCTCATAAGAAAACATGCATGAGTAAAATGGAAAGAGTACAGCATAAATATACCAAGGGCATCCATGGATCTGAAAATTAAGTTATCATGAAAGATTAAAATATATTTTTACTACTCCCCAGCTATTTCTTGAAATTCACAGCAGATGCTATTGCTATCCCAGTCTCCACTCATAAACAGATCAATTGTTGAAAACTATATGCCCAAACTCTGGAAAATATTCTGTGTTACACCCATACATAAAGGCCACTAAACTTAATAACTACAGACCCATTGCTTTACTCTCCCCCCTGGCCAAAATCCTAGTAAAATGCATCCATACCCAGATGCTAAACTATCTCCTAGACAGCAACATCCTGTCACCTACTCAGCATGGTTTCAGACCTGCCCATAGTACCACTACAGCCCTCCTCTGCTTCACAGACACAGTAAACCATCTCAAAAATGAAGGCCTACAAGTGTCTACTCTTTTTCTGGATATGTCAAAAGCATTTGACACAATCTCACACCAAATCCTGCTAAACAAACTAAACCAATATCATCTATCAAATTCCACTCTTACCGGGTTCCAAAGCTGCTTAACTGACAGGTACCAAGCTGTGAAATGGGAAAGTTCTCTCTCTTCTCAGCTGCCCATAACTATAGGAGTCCCACAGGGTTCTATCTTAGGACCACTACTATTCACAGTCTTCACAAATGACCTCCATACCTCCACACAGCATGCATCTATAATTCAGTATGCAGATGACACTACCTTAATCTGTGCTGCACAAAACATTCCTACCCACCTGCAAACAACTCAACTAGCATTCTCTGATGTTGAAAACTACCTTACCAAAGCCCAACTTATCTTCAATCCAAAGAAAACTCAGCTTATGATTATAACCAGTTTTAACAGCAACACTAACAGTCAATTCACTATCTACTCCATAAATGCTCCTCCAATTGCTCCAGTGGCACAGGCTAAGCTATTGGGAATAACCATAGACTCCCACCTAAAATTTGATAGTCATCTCAACTTAACTATTAAAAAAGTACATGCCAAACTGGGGTCACTCTACCGTATCAAACCATTTCTTACCAACAACACAAGATCAGCCATTGCTCGCTCCCAACTTCTATCCACCCTACTCTATGCATCTCCCATTCTGACCAATCTCAACAAAACTGAAGTAAGCAAAATAGAAGCCTGCTATAACAGAATTGCCCGCATTGCTGAAAATTGCTTATATAGAACTCATCACTGTACTGCTTTGAGATAGCTCCACTGGCTTGAACTGCCCAACCTCCTAACCTATAATCAGCTCTGCCTCTGTCATTCTATCTATTACCTCCCCAATAAGTGTCCTGCCCTCAAAAACCTAGTACAACATCACTCAGCCAAAAGGCCTCTTAAATCATCAAGCAAACTACTACTAGAAGTCACCAACAGCTACAATTGCTTTGGAGATGCACTATATAGTAGTTCAGTGGCTAAAAAATGGAACTCTGTCCCCACTAGCATTCAAAAAACATCATCCAAAGCCTCCTTTAAAGACCTCATCAGGCAACATCTCAAGCAAAGTTGGCAGTGCCATGATTGCTCCCCAGGCTAGTGAAAGTGGATAACATATACATACTAAATCTAGAGCACTTGATAATAGTTTTCAATCTTACTCACAAACACTGGCTAATCTACAATGTATGTACTGTACCTGTGTACTATGTATGTATTCTACCTATGTTCCAAATTTCAGCTGTACACCACAAATCTATTAATTACCTTTATTTTTAAAATTAATATTTTTTTGTTTGTTCTCTCCACTGTAACTGTTTATGTGCCACATACCACTGTAAAAACATGTCTCTTGTAATTTGTGTGTATACTGATCATGTCTAAATAACTAAATGTGTCTGTAATTTTTCTTTGTGGAGCTTTTCTCCTTGGGCCTCCACTGAAAAAGGGCCTTTTCAGCTCAGTCAGACACCCCCGGTTAACAAATGTAAAATAAATAAAATATGCAAACTGGGTGCTATGATAGAGTCTCCGGCCAACATGCAGATCCTCCAGAAGGGCCTAAATGAGACTGATGCATGGTGTCAAAGCCATGGTCTCAAGCTAAATGCAAAAAAATGCATAGTAATCCCCTTTGGAAAAAACAGAGTACCCGCACACTACAACATAGGAGGTAATCCCCTGAAATCTGAAGAAGAAATAAGGGATCTAGGGACCCAAGTAGATAGTCAGCTTTCCTTTGATAACCATGTTACCAAAGTGGTTAGAAAATCCTTCTATGTGACCCATCTGATCACCAAAGGGTTTGCATCAAGATCTAAGGATGTAATGGTGCCCCTCTACTCTTCCCTCATCAGACCCATTATTGAGTACAATGCACCAATTGGAATGTACCTGGCTAGACATCTCCAGCAGCTGGAGAGACCACAGAGGTACTTAACCAAGAGGATTACTGGCCTCAAACAGTTGCCCTATGGAGCACGATTGAAAAAGCTAAGACTGTTCTCTGTTGCATACCGCTTTCTCAGAGGTGATCTCTGTCTAGTGTACAGAGCCATGTCCAACCCAGAATTGTTGAACATGCTCCATCATGCGCCAAATCTACTCGAGCTACATGCTCTAGGGATATAAACCTCAACACAACAATGAATAGAACATGCTGGAGGGATAGATTCCCTTCGCAGAGACTTCCCTTACTATGGAACAGGGTCCCGATCTACATAACACAGAGCCCCTCACTATCACTCTTCAAGAGGAACCTTGATGAGTGGATGGGTAACAGAAAGTTCACACCGGGGATCACACCAACAGCACTACTAGATAGGGGCCAAGGGTACTAGCTGCTAGTACAAGGGTCTAGGGAACTACTAAAGGGGCAGTGAATACCGCACAACATGGCTGGGCTAATATATGCCTTCAGGCAGATAACCCAGTACCAACCTATGAACCTATGAACCTATGAACTTGTACAGTTTTTCATACAGATATTTAACAGGAAATCTTATTCATGTATATAAGGCATTTAGAAACAATTACCTCTGGGCATGTTTGGGGTTATCAAAAAGTAGTAAAGACTCATCAGACAACTTATATAGAAGACAAGATTCTATATAAATTATCTAATCTGTATAAATTACATCACAACTAATTGGTTCTCTGAGTAGACTATTAAATTACATTAAAGCAAGCACTAGTTTAGCTATTTTTAAGAACAGCCTGGAGCCTTATTATGGGAACAGCTATTTTAGTATATTGGCAGGCTAGAAGGGCATTAATGCCCATGTTAGAAATATGCATGTATCATTTCAGTATATGTAGTAAACTTCAGAGTCTACTCTAGTATTAGACCAAGGTACCTCTGTGATGTTGCAATTAGGTTCATGGGTTAATAAGTAAGTACTAGGCTATCTGTCCTCATGGGACATTCTAAGCTTGGCCAGTTTCCCTTTCTGTGCTCAAATTAATTGATCATTCATTTAGAGATTAGCCTTATTCATTCCATGGTCAATAGTTACATATTAACTCTAATAAGAATAAGAAGGATCATAAAATAAATAATTTGAGGGGACCGATGCATGGAATAAAGCATTTAGGAGCTTTGTCTACCCATTAGTAGTATGGGGACAATACTGGAATAAATCTTCTCTTCCCTATAATAGATCCAAATTGCACTTGAATATGGACAGGGAATAACTTTGTTTTCTATGTATGGGGGATGCAGAATGGTGAGGTGTGGGGATTATGAAGATGAACGTGGAATTGGCAGAGGGGAGCCACAATGCTCTGTTATAGTGATGCTGTTCTCTTTTGAGGGATGCTG
The DNA here is from genome assembly GCF_019279795.1 of Protopterus annectens. Classification (NCBI taxonomy): domain Eukaryota; kingdom Metazoa; phylum Chordata; order Ceratodontiformes; family Protopteridae; genus Protopterus; species Protopterus annectens. The sequence continues at coordinate 887,693,500 of NC_056745.1, forward strand.
TTCAGTAACAAATATCACAATACTGGTCTTAGAGAAGTATTTTTGATCAGTTTGATGATAGTCAGTTGCACAATAGTACAAAACGACTCCACATTACTTAGATAACAGAATTCACTGCTGTTGCTGTACATGACTTTATGATCACTGTGTTATCTGAAGATAGTAAACAGCCCAGCTGTGGGTGCTCCCATGGTAAATCAGTTAATGAAGAGGGAAGACAAGAAATGTCCTAGTTTGGATTACTAGGGAATTCTTCTGTGCATCTTGTCAATTTCATATTGCATATTAGTGCCATAAACTCTAAATGTTCATTCAGAAAGATATTTTTAAACCATAGCTTTAACTCATTAGAAACACTGATCCACATGTTCAATACTCATCTCATGCCCAGGAAAATATACTGGTTAAGAGTTATTGATCTAAGCTGGTGGATATTTTGCTAACTCTGCTATTTAGGTCTGTATCCATGCTGTCTCTTTGTAATGATTGCATATTTGGATATATAGTCCACAATTTGCTAGACGTTATTATTTCCTGTATTTTTCAATAGTGCATACGTTGGCTGTTGGTTGACAAATAGATGCAGTGGATGAGAATTTTACCTTGGGTAAAGGTGTAAGGAAAGCATGCTAGAAACTATGTGGAATGGAATATGTGTCATTATACAACGACCCCCCATTAATATTCAAAAAACATGCACGCTGATTGGTTAGCATGCATGTTGTAAATCAGAGTTATAGTAATGGAAAAAGGTCCAGTCGCCCAGACTTTTTCCATTACTATAACTCTTTTTTTTTTACAGCAACGGAGAATGCAAAATCTCCGTTGCTTCACACTGTCTCGCTATGTTAAACGAGTTTAACATAGCATGACAGTTTGTAAAAAGCAACTGAGATCTTGCTTTCTCCATTGCTTTTTTTCAAAACTGTCTCGCTTTGTTAAATGGGTTTAACATAGCGAGACAGCTTTAAAAAAAGCAGCAGAGATTCTCTGTTGCTTTTTTTAAAGCTGTCTCGCTATGTTAAACCCATTTAACATAGCAAAACAGTTTGTAAAAAGCAATGGTGATCTTACTTTCTCCGTTGCTTTTGCCCACAGCTCTAATGTACTGTGTAGGCATACGTATGCACAGTACATCAGAACTGACGCAGAATACCAGACAGCTGCGCAAGGGCAGCAAGGAGGCATTGTACAATGCCATTATTTAAGAAAAGTAATTATTTTTTTTCTTAAATAATGTCATTTTATAATAGCAATAACCCACTTCTGGGTGTGGGTAATGCTGGATTTACTCACGGTTGGCTTTGTTTGGCCATTCAGGCTTCGCCCTCATGACCAAACCACACCAACCATGGGTAAATCCAGTATTACCCACACCCAGGCCTGGGTTATTGCTATATTAGTAACAGGTTGTTAAAAAATATCTAACTTTACTCTTTTTTGGGTGAATGTCATGGAATATAAGTTTGTAACTGCAATCAGTTTCTGTAGTAGTTCTTTAAAGTGTGAATTGGTAATCATTTTGAAATAGAACTGGGAATACAGTAACTACTTCTGCAGGAGAATAATAGGGTGGGTCACTGCTTTAATCTTAAACATGGGTGCAGTGAGAATATGTTATGCAAAATGCCTTGGATTACATATGGAATAAGAGAACTATTGCTTGGTTGTTTGAGAAAAAGCTTACTGGTGCCTAGATTTTTAATTGTGTACTAAAATTGCTTAGGCTGGCCTAGCTGTTTGCTAACATTTATTCGTATTTTTTTGCAAAATTTGAGATACTCATTATACTTGGTTATATCAGTAAGGACAGCATTCTGTCTTTTCCAAGCATAGCGTCTGAGCTTGGTGTGATATTTTAAATCTGAAGTTAGCCATGGGGAGGCCTTATTGCTGAGTCGTGCCTTTCTGAGGAAAGTAGTCTGTCTTGCATGAGTGCTAGCTGGTTATAAAAGGCAGACAGGGCAGGGGTCACATCAGCACATCTGTAAAGTATTCTCTAGTCAATTTGCTTAAAATTCGGGTATGGAAATATTTTATGCATTGCCTGAAGTATGCCTTGGTATCACTATAGTTAGGGTCATTTTATTAACAATGAGTGTCCAGCAGATATTGACTGGACTCTGGCTACTAAGAGAATCAGGTGTGCTAGTAAGCACTGTAGCTGAAGTAGCTGATTTACCAGAGTGTATGTTTGGTAGATGCACTGGGATACCAATTGATTAAGACTAAATATGGAAACCAGGTTGGTGCTTGTATTCATGCCATTCTTGTAAAGGATTATGATTAGATTAGTTATCAAAATCAACTGTTTTTTTTTTAACTTTTAAAAAGACAGTAAAACACTTAGCACTGGTGAGAGCTGGCAGGAACAAAGTCTCTCTCTGAAGAATGAATAGCTTTAAATGATGTTAGTTCATTCTGTCACACAATTTGTTTAGATGTATGGCAGGATGAAGTATATAACAGTTTTTAAATCTGTTTTATCTTCTATTGTTCTTCTTGGCCAGCCTGCAATGTCCTTTATTAATCTCCAGCATGCTACATCTGGAGCTTACTTTTCTACCTGTCAGCTCACTACAATGGAAAAAATAATGGGGTGGGGGTGCACAGGCCCAAAATCAGGGACATAGTTTAGATATTGCTCATAAGCTTTTCACATGCATTTTCTGAACGATAAAATATTTGAAACTCAAATATCTGTCATTATTTGGTGACTTCAGTACTCAAATATTTAAGAGAAATCACAGATTTTTTGAGGAACAGATTAAAAATATGAGGCAAAAAAAAAAATCTGGACATTCTGTGAAGTTCTGGACAGCTGAGAGTTATTTTTTTGAATGTTTAACCAAAGCTTGCTAGGTGCCTTTCTGATATTTTTTCACATTCTTGGAGTGTAATCATGATGTTTCCTGCACAATGAGGGTTTTGTGATTGCCTGCACAATCAGTATACTAAGGATATGCGGAATAGTGTCCCTGCCGGAAGATGAGCGAATATAGATTAGATGAGTCTGGTGTGCATACCGGACTGTATCTGTAGAAATCAACAATTTGGGTTGAAATCAGCAGTGTAACTAGATGGAGCAATAAGTGCTAGATTTATGTTTGAGCAATTGTCTGCTGATATTACTACCCTACCAGACTGTCTGTGTCCAATCCTCTTGTCACCGAAGGTGGTATATTTCTGTAGACTAGACATGGGGATAACTGACTCATTTTATGTCATATTTCAGAGATTGCAATGATCTTACTATTGTGGGATTCAGTCCATATTTCATATTGATTCCATTTGTTATTTAGGCTACAGTCATTTAAGTGCTTATGGTCAGGTTTATCTATCATAGGATATTAAGCTCAATCTTGTTTATATAACGCACAATAACAATTTAGCTCCTGGTATCACATAGGAGTCAATTTAAAAAAAAAAGTAAAATCGGCACCATGGCACTTGATAAAACAAAAAAAATGTTATTGACTTACTGCTGCTAGTGTAAAAACGTTTGCCAGGTAGGCTTCTTCAGACAAATAGTGAGTCAAGGAGAACAAAGCATTTAACTACACATCTCAATTAGTTAATAAAAATCATGTGATCAGCATATTTAAAGTAACATAAACTTAAACAGAACTAGTGCAGAAGTATTAGATAGTGGGCCGGATTCACGATGGCTTGCATGGAGTCTATGAGTAGAGTAAGACTCCATGCAGCCATCATGTCCGACGAGCGATCCAGGAACAGCCTGTAGGGGCATGTAAGAGAGCTCCTAAAATGTCTCCTACACGGACAGGGCTGGGATATGCAAATTACCTCACTTGCAGCTGAAAGGCATGCAAATGAGGTAAATTTGCGATCCAGGAAGCACAAACCTGTCCGAGTAGGAGACGTGTTAGCTGCAGAAATGTACTCAGTTGACAACTGAGTACCACTCTGCAAATAGCACAATGGAGCCTTGTCAGCTCCAAATAAAGTTTGCATATGGTTGAGGAAGCATGCCAATGGCCAAATATACAGCCATTGGAAAGTTTCCCAGATGCAAAATTAAAATAAAAAGAATTTTTTTTGGCGATGTTCGATGTTTAAGCGTAGAGCAGCGCCGCGCAAACGGGGTGCACTATAAAAATCATAAATTAAGACAATAAAAGCCACAAATGAGGAATTTATGAAAATTGTTAAATGACATTGTAAGGGAATAGCAGGCTGAAGACAACATGGCCACCGAGTAGGGGTTGCTACGGGGAGAAGCCCAGTCTAAGACATGTAACCAAGCATTAGTAGGCAATCCTATGTAAATGAGTGTTAGGATAGTGAATCACACTTTTACACAGTCAGTGGAGTGTAGGAGTAGGATATGGGGAGGAACAGAGTAGGATATAGGTGACATCACAAGGGGGGTATGTATGAAAGTAGTGAAGCTCATTGGAGCACAGTGGCATGTGTTAGCTGTCAGTTAGACATCATGGAAAGAGGTGTGTCAACAGGTAGGCCAGGGAAAGCCAAGAAATGGAAGGTGTATACTGTGGATAACACCAAAGTTTCTTGCTGAGCGGGTATGCGTGTGTGTGCGCGCCTGTAAACTCGAGTAAGACAGAGTGCGCACGTGGAAGCATGAGTGCGCGCGTTTAAGCTGGAGTAAGCATGTATAAGGCTGTTGGAAGACCTGTAAGCGGGTTTGCGCTGGTGTGCGTGTGTTTTCACCTGAATAAGCAAGTTTTAGTCCATTTAAGCATGTGTGCGTGCGTCTGAGCTGCTGTGAGTGTGTTTCCGCTTGTATGCGCATTGCTCTCCCGAGGAAACAGAAAGGAAAAAGAAAGCCCAACAAGTAGGAGGAAGCTACCAGGGAATACTAGTAGAGCTAGCAGGTGCAAACAATCAGAATCAGGCAATTACACAGGCAGAACACTAGCCCAGCCCAGCACTTAAAACTCTGCAAACAACAGTGCAGTTTGTTTCTCTCAAGAGACACTGCAACACTGGAGTAAGCTACTAGAAGTGAAAACTGAAAAAGCTACACTCAGACAAAAAATGCTAGGGGCTTCCATTGCTGTTATAAGGCAACATATGCAACATGCTGAGGGTGGTGATAATGCAAATGCTGCTGGACAACCCACAGTGAGGAGACGGAGAAGAGTGTACAGGCCCAGGGTCACCTACCAGGGGTTACATGAGCTGGAGATAGTGGAGCACTATAGAGTGGCCAGAGACCTCCTGCAGCAAATTGTTGAGCTGTGCAGGCCACGCCTCACACACAGAACCAACAGAGGGGAACCCATCCCAGTGGAAACCAAGGTATGTGTTGGCCTAAGAATACTAGCAACAGGTACCTTTCAGAGACCAACTGATGATATGATGGGGATATCACAGGCATCAGCATCCAGGGTACTGCACCAGTTCCTGGATGCCATGTCAGCACATGTCGGTGATCATGTATATTTTCCCAATTCCCATGAGGTATTGGCCAGCAATATGTGTCTCTTCCAGCAAATAGCAGAATACCCTGAGGTAGTGGGTGCAATAGACTGTACGCATATATGCATCAAAGCACCAGCCGGTGAGTGGGGTAGGGCCTACATTAACCACAAGGGCATCCCCTCCATCAACTGCCAGGTTGTGTGTGATGCCCAGGGCATAATAATGAATGTGTGTGCTGGCTGCCCTGGAAGCTACCATGATTCCCACATCTGGCATCTGACACAGCTGTACCAGACATTTGCCAATGGGGACATCCCACATGGTCACTTAGTGGGGGATGCTGGCTATGCACTGGAACTGTGGCTGATGACACCCATCAGAAATGCACACACACCTGAACAGGAATGCCATAATGAGGCACACGCACAAACACAAAATGTAATCGAGCGTGTGTTTGGGTTGCTCAAGTCATGGTTCCAGTGCCTGGACACATCTGGTGGAGCCTTGCAATACTCACCAACTACATGTACCCAAATTGTCATGGTATGTGCTATGCTATATAATATGATTCTGTGAAAACAGCTGCAGCAGGACCAGCATAGGCCTGGGCCAAACAGCCCTCCACCAGTGCCAAGTCCATCACAGGCAGAGCGTGACTCGGAGGAGGAACAACCTGAGCCTGCCCCAGTAGGCAGAAGGAGGCGTGCCCAGTATGCCTTGGCCTTGGCAAAGAGGCAACGCATAGCACATACACTGGCTCAGTAGGAACTCTGGAAATGATACCTCTCTCTGACTTGCACATATAGTAAAAGGGATGCCTAACTTGACACTACCTGTTTCCAAACATGTATAGGGAGTGCAGTATGTGCACCTGACATAGGCAGCCCTGCAGCACCACCTGAGGCATGATTGCCATGTGTTAAGCAATGTAAGGTAGTGCTAAACAGCATTTGCCACCATGTAGTATATGCAAACTTGGTGACCTTGAGTATCATCCTACCCTCACCAAACATGAGGCCACAATATGAAGGCAAGATGATCAATTACAACAATTGGCTTAAGTATTGGTGTCAGTGAAAGGGGATACAATGCCTGTCAGCCTGGGATGACATGCTCAACAAGACATGATGCTTCGCTAGGGATGGATTTCACCTATCACCTGTGGCCTTTTGGATATTGCCAAAGGCTTTTGTCACCCCCACAGTGCCTTTTTTAGGTAAGGCTCAAAACACAAACCCACCTCCATAGGTATCACAAGGGATAAGAAACTATAAGTAATGCTACTCAATGCCAGAAGTCTAAACTGCAAGATGCACTCACTCCAAACTCTCCTCAGCATGGAGAATGTTGATATCTGTGCAGTAACAGAAACCTGGTTCAAGGCTCCCAAGAGCACCCTAGCATTAACAGGTTACACCTCATACCATGCTTTACAGCTGCAAAACATGGAACAAACTACAAAAGGAGGGTGAGTATCAATATTTTTCAAAGATACCCACACCCCAGGTTGGTGGCACAGCATGAAGCATCGGAGACTATCCATGTGCAACTAACAGTGGCTAAAACCACCTTCCAGTTCATAGCCTGCTACAGACCACCCTCCTAAACCCAGGAACCACACTTGGCCAACTGGAGAACACATGAAAATATGAAGGTCTCCCCAAACACCATTATATTGGGTGACTTCAACTACCCAAACATAGACTGGGAGCATTACCCTAGCCCCAACACCCTAGCCCAAAGGTTCCCAGAATTTATAAACCAAAATGCTATGGAACAACTTGCTACCACTCCCACAACAGGGAAACACATACTGGACCTGATCATCACCAACATGGGGACTCTATGCCCAAAACCAGAAGTGTATCCCTCACTGGTAAGATCAGACCAGAGAGTAATCTCACTGGATATTCACATCCCGATCCCAGCCCATGGCCAGAAAAACACAGCGAAAATTATTCACTAAAGCAAATGTCACACTCTTCAAAACTGAGGTGGAATCCTTCACAGCCCCTGTGCCTGTGGAAAATATGGCCCAGACCTCATAACCCTTTATAAATGCATTCTATGAACAACTTCAGGAATGCATGGATCATGCAATCCCAAATAAAACCATGACCCAATCCTCCAAAGCCAGGCATCCTGTCCGGTGGGCCCTAGCCATAAACAAATCATACAATACAAGGAGGAAGCTACTATATGATAGATCAAAATCCCAAAAAGGGAAGGCATCTCTGATCAGTATTATTGAAAAACTACAGCCACACATAAGATCGTCTAAGGCCATCTTTGAGATAAAAATTGTACAGGACACCAAGGATAATCACAAGGCATTCTTTACTTATGGTAGGAACCTGTGTGGGAATCCCCAGATATGCTCAGAAGTAGTCCAAAATGACAAACAATACACCAAACCCACAGACATTGCCAACATCTGAGCTGACAGGTTCAGTGCAAACTTCTCCCCACCAAAAGGGCAAATATCTATCCCAGCAGAGTGCTGGCCCCCTGACATCGCAGATGCTCAGGTAACAGCCAGCCTCTACAAAGCAAAACACACAGCATCAATGGGACCAGACGGTGTCCTGGGCTGTGTCCAACATGTACCCCAAGAAGAATTAAACACAAACATAAAACCACTGTTCAATCTCAGCCTTACCACAGGATATGTACCCAAAGAGCAGTGTACAGCAACAGTGGTCCCTCTCCACAAAGGTGGTGCCTCAATGGATACTGCAAACTATCGCCCCAGAAGCCTGACTAGCTTGGTCTGCAAAGCTATGGAAAGGATCATCATGGACCTCAGAAATAAACATATTGGGGACCTACAGACACTGGATCCTACCCAGTTTGGCTTTGTTAAGGGCAGATCCTGCCTCTTAAACCTGGTTGAGTCATTTGAAACAGTCACCAAGGCCATTGACGAGGGGAAGGTGGTCCACACAGCCTACCTGGACCTCGCAAAAGCCTTCCATACAGTACCCCACTTGGTCATCATAGATAAGATCACCAGCTTCAATATAAACCCCTATGTCACTAGATGGATTGCAAACTGGCTCAAGGACAGAACCCACATGGTCAGAAATGCTGGAGCCATGTCAGTCCCCAAACCAGCTACACATGGCATCCCACAAGGCTCAGTCCTGGGACCTCCCTTGTTTGGTATATATTTCTCAGAGGTACAGGCCAGCACAGAAGGACTGTTGGTGAACAAGTTTGCAGATGACTGCAAACTGGGCACCATAATCGACCCTCCAGCTGACACAAGCATCCTACAAAAGGGCCTCATAGAAACAGACAACTGGTGCCAGAGCCATGTCCTCAAGTTAAACGCAAAACAGTGTATAGTCCTTCCCTTTGTCAAAAACTAAGTGCCCACAAATTACCACATAGGTGGTAACCCATTAAGTACGGAAGAAGTGATAAGGGACCTGGGGACCCAAGCTGATAGAAATCTCTCATTCGATAACCACGTGGCCAAAGTGTTTAGAAAAACATTTCATATAGCCCACCTAATCATGAAGGTATTCACATCTACATCAGGGGAGGTCATCGTGCCTCTTAACTCATCCCTCATCACGCCCATAATTGAGTACAATGCCCCTTGTGGGATGTACCTTATCAGACATGTGCAGCAGTTGGAAAGACCACAAAATTACCTCACTAGGAGGATCAAAGGGCTCAAACACATGCCATTCGCTGCCCGGTTAAAGAAACTGCAGCTCCACTCAGTGGCATACCGCCTGCCCAGAGACAATCTGTGTCTGATGTATAAAGCCATGTCCAACCTGGAATCAATGGACATGCTGCACCTCGGAAAATCAGAATCCCATCAAGCTACACGCTCAAGAGACCTGAACCTCAGGACTGAAATAAATAAGACATGCTGGAGTGACAGATTCATAACCCAGAGGCTCCCCCCACTCTTTAGTAAACCCCCACTCCAGGTTAGCCAGAGTCCATCACTGACTCTCTTCAAGAGGAATCTTGATGAGTGGATGGGAGATTGTAGGTTTACCCTGGGTATCACTTCTATTTCACTGTTAGACAGAGGCACAGTATGCTAACCTTGAAAAATGTCATGGCAAACTCCACTTAAAAAGTGTGTTGAAAGCCAAACACACTCTGGCTAGGATTATAAATGCCCTAGGGCAGATAGCCTAGTATGAACCTATGAACAGAATCACACACACCAACTAGTACAACTGTGGTCAATGTGGAGTAATGTTTGGCAATGTCCACCCAAGTTGGTGAATACACAGCAATGTCGGACAAGCTTGGTTTTAGTAGGCCATAGCTGAACAAAATGCAACATGCTCATAGTTGCCTAACTGGCCCTTAACCAGTCTGGTCTGTTCAGTATGAGCATTTTTAGCAGTGATGGGACTCAAACCCATGATACTGTGCACCATAGTGAAAGCACTGAACCACTACAGCATGACAGTACTGAAGTGTTAAGCCAGTATGAGAGAATGTTGCCAAGTCTTTGCAAACTATCACATGGACACCCTGCAGGCACAGCATAATCCCTGTTGAGTTATGACACAAAGGAGTCTGGCAGTAAGAACACAACATGACTTCCAACACACACAGTATAAATGTCAATATTGGTCATGTTCACACACAACCAGAAATGTAGTGGACTCCAGATCACAACATATGGAAAGGTCACACTGGGCATGCTCACACACTTGGATAAATGAGACATATGTCAGGCAACAAACCATGGAAAGCCTGAACTGGGCATGCTCATACACTTAGGCCATGTCTGAGTATAGCAGTCAGTCACACATATCTGGAAGTTGTATGTGTTAAGCCAGGAACCTCCCACGATTGGAACCCTGTCATGATCAAACATGTTACAGACAGTAGCAGCAACAAATATTGTGCATCCCGAACATAAACATAGGTGCAGAGGTCAATACTAGGCTGTCTGCCCTAGGGAATTCATAAGCCTAGGCAGAGTGTATTTGGTGTCCACCTCCCCAGTAGAGTAGCCTACTGTGCCTCTGTAAAGAAGGTCACAGAAGGCACCCTTTAAGACTAGTTTGCTGTGCCTCTGTCAAGCAGGGACACAGTGGAGATCCCAGGGGTGAATTTGCAATTTCCCATCCATGCGGCTGTATTTCGCTGGAAGAGGGTTGGCGAGGAGCTATGTCTAACTTTAATTGGGATTCAATTCCAGAGTGAAGGGAGCCTCTGGGTAATGAATCTGTCCCTACAGCATGTCCTATTTATTTTTGTGATGAGGTTTAAGTCCCTGGAGTGTGTAGCTCTAAGGGTCTTGGATGTTATGAGATGGAGCATTACTTCTGGGTTTGAAATGGCTGCGTACGTCAGGCATAGATCACCTCTGAGTAGGCGTTAAGCAACTGAGTAGAGCTGGAGATCCTTTAGTTGAGCTGCATAGGACATCTGTGTGTAGCCCATGATCCTGTTGGGGAGGTACTGTTGTGTTCACTGTAGTTGCTGCAGGTGTTGGGTAAGGTACACCCCAAAAGGGGCATTGTAGTCAAACATGGGCCTGATGACTGACTAGTAGAGGGCCACAATGACCTCCCATGATCTACATGCAAACACCCATGTGATAAGGAGGGCTATATAAAGGTCTTTGCAATGACTCTGTCAATGTGATTAGCAAAGGAGAGGTTATTATCTATGTGGGTCTGTGGGATATTGCTCTGTTATGTAGTAGCTTCCTCCTTCTGTTGTACAGCTTATATATGGCTGGGGTCAACCAGACAGGTCTCCTGTTTTGGAGGAGTCATGGTTTTATTTGGGATAGCATGATCAGTGCATACCTGCAGGTGCTCATACAATGCGTTTGTAAAGGATTCTGCAGATTGGGCTGTATTATCCTCCAGCACTGGGCCTTTGAAGTATTCCACCCCAGTCTTCACAAGTGCAAAGTCTGCTTTTGAGAAATTCTTTACAGTGATTTCCTTGGATGGGGGTGGGGACGGGATATGGATGTCCAGGGAAAGTTGTTTATGGTCTGATCTTAACAATGATGGTTCTACCTCTGGTGTGGAACATAGAGTCCACATGTTGGTGATGATCAGGTCCAATATGTATTCCCCCTTGTGGGTGTGGTGACTGGTTGTGCCATAGCACATGGATTCACAAATTGTAGTGGCTGTAGGGTGATGTTGTTGAGGGCCCGAGTAGTATCCCCAGTCAATATTTGTGTACCTGAAGTCAACCACTATAATGGTGTGTGTGAAGACCTGCATATCCTACACTGTTCCCAGGAAAGCCAAGTGTGGTTACTCGGTATGGGGGGGGTGGTCTGAACTACACACCAAACCAAAAGGCAGTTTTGCACAATGGTAGTTGTATATGTATGGCCTGTCATGCTTAGTGCAGTGGTACCAACCCAGAGGTGTGTGTATCTGTGATGGATATGGATACACCCCCTACTTGAGTTGTGTGTTACAAGTCCTGTGGTCACGAAGCATGCTATAGAACATAACCTGGCAGTGCCAGTGTGCATATGTGATGCTGAACTAGGCGTCTGTTAAGGCACAGATATTGTTATCCCCCATACTGAGGGATAGTTAAAGATGAACATTCCTCTTTGGAAAGACTGATAATATCAGCACCCTATAAATACAGCAGGAGAAGAGAAATCATCCAGTAATGCAAATAGCGTGCTGTGCTAATGCGTCTCTCTCAAATACCATCACATAGTTAGATAGGGGTTTGAATCCTGCAAACGCTGTGTGTGGGGGGGCAGGGGGGTGTGTATGTATGCAATTCTCTGTGAAAGGAATGGCCTTTTTGAAGACTGGGATAACACACTAAAAGATGTACATTTCTCTTTGGAAAGACTGATGATGTCAGCACCCTATAAATACAGCAGGAGAAGGGAATATTTAAATTGATTTAACTGTGTTGCAGAAATATTAACTGAACTGGAAGTTTTGACTCTGCTCTTCAGTTAGTCCCACCCACCCTCCCTGGGGGCAGGGGGGTGTCTATGTATGTAATTCTCTGTGAAAGGAATGGCCTTTTTGAAGACTGGGATAACACACTAAAAGATGTACATTCTTCTTTGGAAAGACTGATGATGTCAGCACCCTATAAATACAGCAGGAGAAGAGAAATCATCCAGTAATGCGAATAGCATGCTGTGCAAATGCATTTCTCTCAAATATCATAACATAGTTAGGTAGGGGTTTGAATCCTGCAAATGGTGTGTGTGTGGGGCAGGAGGGTGTGTATGTATACAATTCTCTGTGAAAGAAATGGCCTTTTTGAAGACTGGGATAACACACTAAAAGATGTATATTCCTCTTTGGAAAGACTGATGATGTCAGCACCCTATAAATACAGCAGGAGAAGGGAAATCATCCAGTAATGCGAATAGTGCGCTGCGCTAATGCGTCTCTCCCAAGTATCATAACATAGTTAGGAAGTGGTTTGAATGCTGCGTGTGTATGGGGGGAAGCAGGGGGTGTATATCTATGCAATTCTCTGTGAAAGGAATGGCCTTTTTGAAGACTGGGATAACACACTAAAAGATGTACATTCCTCTTTGGAAAGACTGATGATGTCAGCACCCTATAAATACAGCAGGAGAAGGGAAATCATCCAGTAATGCGAATAGCGCGCTGTGCTAATGCATCTCTCTTAAGTATCATAACATAGTGAGGTGGGGGGGTATGTATGCAATTCTCTGTGAAAGGAATGGCCTTTTGGGTGTGTATGTATGCAATTCTCTGTGAAAGGAATGGCCTTTTTGAAGACTAACACACTAAAAGATGTACATTCCTCTTTGGAAAGACTGATGATGTCAGCACCCTATAAATACAGCAGGAGAAGGGAGTATTTAAATTGATTTAACTGTGTAGCAGGAATATTAACTGAAATGGAAGTTTTGACTCTGCTCTTCAGTTAGTCCCATGTTTTTATTTTGGTGTTAATCTTAGTGGCCTTGAAACTGCCTGCCCCTCTTGTAAATTTGTGTTTGGATATTCCTTCTGGGCCCATCTCATTTGCTCACTCAACTGAGTGCAGTGAGATCATATTCTGATTTCAGGCACTCCTACTGTGTACAAAGAGAGCATCTGGGAAACAGAAGGAAAAAAAAAAGAAAAGAAAAAAAAATTTTAAGCTTGTTTCCTGCATTTCCTGTTAAGTGGTATAGACTGTTTGTAGGCTTCTGAGCCCCCAAGCCCTTCTGTGTTGGAGGGAAGCCTTCTAGCTTATTTTTTTTTCTTATAACTAGCCAGTTTTCTAATTTCAGCACTCAAATCTGTTTCTTTGAACTCAGCACTTGTTCAGAACTCATTGTAAGCACTACATAAGCTGCAAATTACTACAGCACTCAACTTTCCTCACTTGTCTAGTGGAAAGCAGTTTTTAGTACTTAATAAATAAGCACTTATCCAGGCATGTCTAATGGTCAGCTCCCAGTGATTTCTCCTGTCTACCTGATGAATCTGGGCATCTTGGGGCAATGCAGCAATTGCCTCATGTACACAGACAACCCTCTCCTCCTACCACCCAACACTACAACCTGTGAGAGATGCACTTATATAGCCAAACTGGAAGCAAAGCTCTCTTCACCCAAGACTGGACTAGACAGTCAAGAGGAGAAGGTAAACACTTGCACCACACCACACTCATCACATAGTCCCTCAAAACCTACACCACCAAAACACACACATAGAAACACAAAACACACACCTACATTCACGGAGGCTCTCAATAAAACCCTGCCCAAGCATCAGGGACATCCAAAGCATAAACGCAAGCAAACTCCACCCCCCCAACACAACCCAAATGACACATAGCCCACAAACTCAATGTGCCACTCAACCACAGCCCATAAGGCATAACAACGTACCCAACACTCTAGTCATAGGTGACTCAATAGTCAGGCACACTGATGTTCCACTCACTAGACTAAACAAGGAGAAAGTTACTGTCAGCTGCCTGTCAAGTTGCAGGATCCGCCACATAACGCATGCACTCAGGTCACTCCACAATAAGTACAAATATGACACTGTCATTGTCCATGTTGGTGTGAATGACTTGAGATGTACCTCCCTGGACTACATGAAAAGAGACATGGAGGAGCTATCCGATCTTGTATCCCAGGTAGGTATGACCCTAACCCTGAGTAGCATCCTGCCATCACCCAGAATGATACCACAGTACAAGGACAAAATGATTGACTTCAACAATTGGCTAAGATTCTGGTGTTATTCTAAGGGGATCCAGTATTTGTCTGCCTGGGATGACATGATCAACAGTCCACGATGCTTTGCCAGAGATGGCCTGCACCTGTCGCCCTTAGGATTCCGGATAATAGCTAAGACTCTTGCCACCCCTATAGTGCCTTTTTTAGGCAAGGTTCAAATGACAAATTCACCACCGTAACAGGTACAAGCAAGCAAAATTTGAGGGTAATGCTACTCAATGCTAGAAGTCTAAACCTCAAAATGCACTCACTCGAGGCACTCCTTAAAATGGAGAACCTTGACATCTGTGCAGTGACAGAGACCTGGTTCAAAGCTCCAGAGAGCACCCCTGCATTACCAGGCTTCAATTCATACCACACCTTTTGGCCATCTAACCCAGAAAGAAGCACTAAAGGCGGAGGCGTGTCCATATTCATTAAGGATATCCACACCTCCAGGCTAGTTGCACAGCATAATGCATCCGAGATTATCCAAGTGCAACTAACTCTAGGCAAGACCGCAATCCAAATTGTAGCTTGCTAGAGATGCCCCACCATGCCCCAGGATTCACACTCCTCATTTCTTGATACACTGGAAAGTATTAGGATACAACCCAACACCGTAATAATGGGCGATTTCAACTACCCCACCATTAACTGGGAAAACTACTCATCTACCAACTCTTTTGCTCAACGTTTTCTAGAATTCATAAATTCCAATGCCTTGGATCAACTTATTCACACCCCCACCAGGGGCAGCAATATCCTGGACCTGGTCATTACCAACATGGGAAATCGGTGTTGCACACCAGAGGTCAATTCCTCGTTGGTCAGATCCGACCACAAGCTAATCAGCCTAGACATCCACATCCCACCCCTAGCCCCAAATAGGGAAACCATCGTAAAAAAATTCTGTAAAGCCAACTTCACACTTCTTAAGACAGAAGTGGCAAACTTCATGACACCCATGCAGACGGACAATAGAGGTATGACTGCCGAATCCTACACAAATGCACTTTATAAGCACTTACACGAGTGCATGGATCATACTATCACAAATAGAACCAGGATGTTATCCTCCAAAAAAAGGAAGCCAATCTGGTGGTCCTCTGCCATAAACAAACTCTACAACAGAAGAAAGAAACTGTTGCAAAAAAGAGTAAAATCCCATGACTGGAGGAAATCCCTGGTCAACCTCAGTAAGAAGCTGAGATCCCTCATAAAATCCTCCAAAGCTAGTTACGAAAACAAAATTGCCACTGACTCTAAAGACAACCACAAAGCATTCTATAGCTATGTCAAGAATCTAAATGGGAACACTCACATCTGCTCTGAGTTACAGCATAATGGCACTAAATATACAGAACCAACTGATATTGCCAACATCCTAGCAGATAGGTTCAGTGCTAACTTTACCCCCTCTCACCCCTAGAGGGCCCATCTCTATACCGAAGAATGCAAAGTTCCTATAATCATGGCTGCACAGGTAAAAAACACACTCTCCAAAGCCAAGAACACAGCATCCATGGGACCTGACAATATCCCAGGCTGCGTTCTACATGAACTACAGAATGAACTGGCACCCTACCTAAGTACCATGTTCAATCATAGCCTCACCTCAGGCTTTGTACCCACTGAATGGCGCACCATGACAGTTATCCCATTCCACAAAGGGGGAGCCACGATGGACCCCGGGAACTACCGCCCCATTAGCCTGACGAGCCTGGTCTGCAAGGCCATGGAACGTATCATCATGGAACTCATAAACAAATACATTGGTAATCTCCAAACTCTGGACCCTACTCAGTTTGGATTTGTAAAAGGCAGATCATGTCTCCTAAACCTGATTGACTTCTTTGAAGCAGTCACCAAAGCCATAGATGAGGGTAAAATGGTTCACACAGCTTATCTAGATCTCGCCAAGGCTTTCAACACCATCCCCACTCTGGAATTATAGATAAGCTCACTAAACTAGGTATAAATCCCTATGTCACAAGATGGGTTGCCAACTGGCTCATGGACAGAACCCACACTGTGAAAGTAGCGGATTCCAAATCCAACATCAGACCAATGACAAGTGGAGTACCACAGGGTTCAGTCCTGGGTCCTCTCCTGTTTGGTATCTACTTCTCTGAAGTGCAGGCCAACACAGAAGGTCTTTGGCTAACAAAGTTTGCAGATGACTGCAAACTAGGAGCCATAATCAAAACTCCTAACGATGTGGACAAACTACAAAAGGGCCTCACTGAGACAGATACCTGGTGTCAAAGCCATGGCCTGAAGCTCAATGCCAAAAAGTGTATTGTCATCCCCTTTGGTAAAAACTCTGTACCCATGAACTACCACATAGCTGGTAGTCTACTTAATGCCGAAAATGTGATAAGAGACCTTGGGACACAGGTGGACAGTAGTCTCTCCTTTGATAATCACATCGCCACAGTGGTCAGGAAATCCTTCTACATGGCTCATCTCATCACAAAAGGATTCTCATCCAGAAAAAAAGAGGTCATTGTTCCCCTTGACTCATCACTCATTAGACCCATTATAGAGTACAATGCCCCTTTTGGTATGTACCTCACAAGACATCTACAACTGGAAAGACCACAGAAATACCTCACAAAGAGGATTACTGGCCTCAAACAGATGCCCTATGCAGACCGTCTCAAAAAACTACAGCTTTACTCCATCGCATATCGCCTACTCAGGGGCGATCTCTGCCTAACATACAAAGCTATGTCAAACCCAGAGCTGCTGGACATGCTCCACTTAAAGAAATCCCAATCCCTCCGAGCTACACGCTCTAGGGACCTTAACCTTGTCACCACAATAAACAGAACATGCTGGAGGGATAGATTCCTATCCCAGAGACTTCCCATACTCTGGAACAGACTACCTATCTATGTCAAACAGAGCTCCTCATTAGCACTCTTCAAGAAAAATCTTGATGATTGGATGGGAAATGGGAAATTTACCCTGGGGATCACTTCTGTGGCCCTGCTCAACAGTGGCACAGGAAAATAATTTTCTTGGGTGGCGAAAGCCATGGTACATTTCTTGGCTAGGCTTGTATGGGCCCTAGGGCTGATAGCCTAGTATCTGCCTATGAACCTATGAACGTATGAAATCATCCAATAATGCGAATAGCGCGCTGCACTAATGCATCTCTCTCAAGTATCATAACATAGTTAGGTAGGGGTTTGAATCCTACAAATGCCATGTGTACTTTTGTCACACAGCTTGTCAATGTGTTGTGTGTTTTGCTTTTATTATTGTATGACATATTATTATAACAGTAATTTCAATGCACACATCAGGTATGTGTGTGCCACATACAGATATGTACCTGTGACCTTTAATAGTTCCTATGTGTGAAGCCTGCCCCATATGAATACAGTTGTTACCTTTGCTTCATGTGCCGCAGCTTACCAGACCTTAGGCCATACATGTATGTTGGTGACAATGCAGGCTACTGCAGTGATCTGTGTCCTAGGCCAACTATGTGACACACACCCATGAAAGCTTTGATAGATTAATGTGGGTGAGGGTTCATGTCTGGAGTATATGTCAGACATGTTAAAACACAGCAAAGTCTGTGAGTGATGGACACCCAGTGTAGGTGTATGGCAACTGTCGCCTATATGCATACAGACATCTTCTTGCTTAGGTGATACACCGAGGGACTGCAGACTACCTTTGGAAATGTGAATATCACAGGAAAGACAAGATAACACTTGTCCACATGTACACACCATTACCCGTTCTACATGATGGGTGCTACCACCTACATGGTACTGTTGGAATACTATGTTAACTACATGCTGATGCCAATGCCACAGTTGCGTTACAGCAATACAGCATGGCTTGGACAACAGGTATCTGCCCGTATGATACCCTTGTGGTGGTTAGGTGTGTCATGTGTAGAATGCATTGTAGGCCACTGTATGTATTTGCAGTCGCCGATGGACATATCTGTAGTGTGTTGGCATGTACATGAGACTGCTATATGCCAAAGAGTATTGTTCCCAGGGATGTGTGGGGCTCAGTAAGAATGGCTACTGGTATAGTGTAGTACTGCAGGGATATCAATGACACCAGGTTCCTACATCTGTGCATCAGTTGAGGAGACACCATGTAATGACCACTGAATGTCAGGCTATGTAAGCTGTGTATACTACCAGAATGCAGACCATTGACATTTGGAAACCATATCACCCACAGCATACTGTCAAACCATGTCATGTTCCATGCTAACCATGTTCACAAATGTACACCTGCAACTCAGTGCTGCAAACATCACACATGTACTGTCCACACCCCAACACATGCAGGCACAGGTACACACAACAGCCATGTGGCACATGTGCAGGCAGTACACTTTGGGAATTAACACTGGTGTATAAAAAACTGCAATGACAAACATAGGTAATGCATCATGCATGCTGAAATATACCCACACCAATATAATTACACTGTACTGTTAACAACATGATAATATTACTACAGTGCTATGTAATCACCCTGTGAATCAGCACCATGCTACCCTGTTCCTGCATCAATGTTACAGATGGCAGGAGGTGGCACAGTTCCATCATATGCACAGGGTGTGTACTTGGTTTGCCAGAGTCTGACATTGACACATCCAATTGACATGTATGTGTGTGTGTGTGTTAGTGAGGGACAGCAGTACAACATGGGGCAATGTTGCTGCAATGTGTGTGTGTATGTGTTAGCCCTAGGTATTAGCATTATGTGTGTGTGTATGCATGCACACAGTTCCACCATGTGGCTGCCATATACGGGTGTTTGTGGACAGCCACAGACTGTACCTGCCAGGTCATACAGATCACTGTCTCTGGCTACAGACATGGTACCTGTGCCTGGCAGGAGTGCTACGGACAGTATCAGGTACTACGCCAGACTAGGTACTGTCATCAGAAGCAGTGGGTTGTTGACTGGACACATGTCCCTGCTGGGACTGTCCAGAGCCACGTGCATGTGGTCTTCTCGGATGGTCTAATGACAGCACAGACCCAGCATTGCTGGGGCTGGTACTGGCACTATGGGAGCGGCTGCGGGTTTGTTGTCATCCGCGACGACTGCCAGCTGATAATGTTGCTGGCATACATCCATGTCAACGCCTCAACCATCCTGCACTGTTCTGGCTCCTGGACATGTAGTTGTGGAAGAGATCTAATGTGTCCCCCCAACGTCTATCAATGACCTCGCTGATGTTACAGATGGCAGACGCAACGTCACGCATAGTGTCATTCATAGCGGTACGATGTGCTCTAAGCTCCATCAGACCCTGTCTGGTGTACCGTTCCATACGTGCCTGTGTCTGCATTACAGCCCGGAACATAGCTGAGGTTGAAAGACCTCTGTGGGCATGTCTGACAGGGGCAGCATGACCACGGATGCTCCCATGAGAACCCCTGGACATCTGCCTGGTGGTACCATGTCAGGAATCTGGCCACGTCTGCTGTGAGGGGATGCATGTGCCAATGATACCACACTACCCTGGTCAATGCCCACTGTATGCTGTCCCTCAGTTAAGGACATTGGTGACCATGGATGTATCGGCAGGATGACTGTGCACATTGATGGGCTTGACTGCTGTGTAGTGTCAATTGGCTGACCAACGACAGACCCTGTCACACCTCCCTGTGCCATTACACATGTATCATCATAATCACTATCCCCAGCAGTGGCTTCAGGTTCCCTGCTGCACTCCACCAGAGCAACATCAGAACCTGTGAGAGGAAGATAGGAAACACAGTTTACAAATGTGTACACGATATTAGCACACAGGCACACATGCACACATGCACACAGGCGCATATGCACACAGGCGCACATGCACACATGCACACAGGCGCACATGCACACAGGCACACATGCACACATGCACACATGCGCACATGCACACATGCACACATGCACACAGGTGCACATGCACACAGGCGCACATGCACACATGCACACAGGCGCACATGCACACAGGCGCACAAGCACACAGGTGCACAAGCACACAGGCACACAAGCACACAGGCACACTCCTCAGTACAGCAGATACAAACACAGACACACCTGCAGTCCAACACATACACAATACTGTTTTAGGGTGGGTGACAGTATCACAAGGAAAAACATCACAGCACACATGTCAGCATACAGATTATGTGTTGCACAGGAACATGCAGTGCAAGTGTAGACAGCCCTTGTTAATAACAGTATATGTGTACTTGATGCTTGTGTGTAGTTGTTCAGTGATTGTCTCCACCCTGGGACACAATGTGTACAAGGACATAACAATGTTGTGCAAGTGTTGCAAGTTGTGGGTGCATATATTTGCACACACACACACACACACACACACACACACACACACACACACACACACACACAAAACACATGACGGTGCTACGCAATGACTGCTATGTGTACTTTTGTGGTCGGCGGAACTGGATATGGTGTAGTAACGTGAACCATGATCAGCATGCTTCTTGTGGTCAGTCAACTATAATAATGTGTGCAAGACAGGCAGCTAGCATGCTGTATCTGACGTGCAGTAACATGACTACATCCACAATTACACAGCCACTTGTTACATGGGTTTGTAAGGTGGCCAATAGTGAGCATTGCCTAACATGAATGTATTATTTGTTCAAGACTGTTGCACAAAGACATGATAGGCCTCTACCCCTCATGTATATTATGTGTGCTGCATAGATGATAAGTGGGATACTGAAGGGTGGCCATACAGCAGGTGTCATAATTGGACATGTGTAGCAGGCTAAGGTGTAGTGTGTATGCCAAACATGTGTATGTTGTGTACATGTGTATCAGGTATGCCTGTACAATGTCCAGTACTGTGTTGCCACACATGTGTCATGCTCTGTGTATTGCATGTGAGTGAGGCAGCTATTGAGAATAATGGGATATGCAAAGTCTCACAGCAAACATGCACAGCATGCATTATGCGTAGGTGTGTTACATGTGCACAGACTTCATCTCCATATGACATGCACATGTCATTAGCAATAGTATTGTTATGACACACTCACCAGCATGGATTGGCTGCATTGCTGTAACTCCAGAGGGACCTGCAAAAATATGAGAGTGATTGCCAGTGGCCACAACTGTGCCATTGATACTGTGAGTATGATAAAGTACAGTAGTACAACAGGTGGCTTTCACAGGTGTACAGATTATGCTCAGAATATCAATCTTGCAGAGAATAGGCAGATTAACAGCTACACAAACAGTACACATCTCACACATGCATAAACTACCAGTGCAGAGAACAGTCAACTACAGATATGGCATGTTACCTGCATGCTCCATTTCAACATGCTGGGTGGCTCTGGCCTCCATGATGACACATGTTTGTGGATGTTGCTGTTGTTGGCCTGGAGCCACAACACTTAGGAGGTGCTCCTCCACACTGGTGAGGGGGGTGGATAGGTACCCCACCGCCTGTGCCAAGCTGTTGTCTGTGGATATCAGACGCATGCTGCCGGACATGTCGAATTAAATCACTGCAGTGATGGCGTACCTGCTCATATGTCTGGTTATGCTTACCTATGTCATTTACCCGACGGACAAGATCTTGCCACAGTGCAGCCCTCTCATGCTGGTTCTGGCTGGTCCTGGAAAACAGCACACAGTAATTCTGCACCAGGCTCTGGTGGATCTCCTGATCCTCTGCTGCTGTATAAGGTGGGTTTCGCTGATGCACCATCACCCTGGAAGGAAAAGAAAAATATGTGAGCAAGTCATGTGGCACACTTAATATTCTAATGTACTGATATCACTTAACTGCCATATATAGCATCTGTCTGTCTATCAGGGGATACAAATGTTTGATACCAGATATCAATGCTCAACCCACAACTGTCTGACAGTGCCTGCCACACTCCATACAACAAACTAGTATACACAAGCACTCGGCATACTGTGTGGGATACAATGCACAACCTCACACTGGGGTATGTATCAAGCTAATGGATGAAGAAT
Organism: Protopterus annectens; assembly: GCF_019279795.1. Classification (NCBI taxonomy): domain Eukaryota; kingdom Metazoa; phylum Chordata; order Ceratodontiformes; family Protopteridae; genus Protopterus; species Protopterus annectens. Next base: position 887,716,112 of record NC_056745.1, read on the forward strand.
ATTGTCATCCCGTGCAATGAATGCAATGCACATTTACAGTTTCAATGGTAATCCACCCTAGTCTTTGATGCCATACCCCTACCTGACATGTGTGCAAAGTTGTTACTATAGCCAGCATACTGCTGTCACAGAGTATACATGCTGCCAGGTACACACACATACCCTGTAACACACATGTGATTGCGGCCATGGTACAGGCATCATTACACACACATTACACATACATACAACACACAAATGTATGACAACACAAATGAGCATTAACTGTGTACCTTATAGTACTGTGTGCCCCTACTTACAGATACCTATGCATGAGGTATGTAATCTGTGCAGACTACAGGAAACACACCAGACAGTGTTACCATGGAATGTGAACATACACCATACTGTAGTGTTTAGGCCTACAACATCAGGTAGTACAACAGTTCATATGTGAGCTGGATTCAATAGCAGTACCACTTACTGAGCATACATGTATTGCTTCTGCCTACGATGGGACACCACAGTCGTACACAGGGAAGTATGGCACAACATATGCCAATCTACTATGTTTGCATCCCGATAACTGACACATCTTTCTCTGGCCTCACACCAAGGACACCAACTACCATGACAGACACAAATTCACAATAAGCTATCACACCTTTACAGACCTTGCACACAATCAGTGTCACACTCATTCAATGTCACATAGCTGGTATTGCACTGAGTACATGTGTGTGTGCATTGTGTCATAGGTAGGTACTATGCTATTGGCCCTGGGCCTAGGGCAGCCTAGCCATATGCTACCCTGCCCTTTGGGACACATGTAATGTGATTTTACTTGCTCCTGTGAAACGGTTACACAGAGGTGACTCACAGGGCATATTACCTATCTCCATAACATTCATCAGGGGTATGTATGACATCTACTAGTAAGGAGCGTTGTTTGTTAATGCTGGGTGGTTTACTCCAGGGTATGGCATATTTGTGTATAGAAACCTGTACCTCCAGCATGTGCTGTTTAGTGCAGTGACAAGGATTAGGGCCCTAGGTCATGTAGGCTGGACGGATTGTGAGGTGTTGCCATGGTGGTTGGCCAACTGGTATGGGTGTGACATAACTGTGTATGTCTAGCAGTGGTAACCTCTGTGTAGGAAGTATGCAAGGCACTCTAGCTGTAGTTTTGAGAGTCAGTCTGCATAGGGAATGTGTTTGAGGGCATTATCAGTCTTTGTTAGGTATGTCTGTGGCCTTTCCACTTGCTGTAGTGCTCATGGGAGGTACTTACTGCATAGGACATTGTGAGGTGCAGAGGGGTACACTGACTTACATTTCCCTAGCTGACACACCTTTTGTGATGACACATACCATGTACAGGGATTACAAGACTAGTGTGCCACTGTAGATATTAAAGGGGAGGCTATTGTACATCTGTGTCCCATGTTCCCTTCTGACACCTCCAGTGGTAAGCGGGCAACCACCTATGTGGTAGTTAGTGGGTAACATGTTTTGGAATGGGGTATGGTACTGCAGTATCAACAATGGTGCTCAGTCCATGCCTTCATCACCAGGCACCTGTTGCAGTACATATGCCCCCTTGTCCCACTCTCTCACTCTCTCTTTATATATATATATATATATATATATATATATATATACACACTTCTAAATATCCATTGCTGTACATATACATGCACATGTAGGCACATAGACTACCTACCTTTCATGGTGGGAATGTCACTTCTAAAACAGTTGTGAGACATACCATTCTGTAAGGATATTGCAAAGTGTTGTGCATAATGCATCATGCTGTCCTCAGGCCATATATCTGTAGCAGGCCTCACTGGCTCAGTCCCACAGAAGTTTATCACCACATGACATATACCTGCACTGCATGCTGTTTTCAATGCCACACACTACAGCCTACATTGATATGTGCACACAGCAACCTTCAAGTACATATGTATGTCCAGCCTTCACTAACAGTTGCAGTATGTCCCTTGCCCTATGCACATCTGCATATACATACAGACTGCTGACACATATGGAGGGTTCACAGTATGTAGATTATTTAGTTTACATTACCTTTGTCTATGGAGGGTTCACAGTATGTAGATTATTTAGTTTACATTACCTTTGTCTATGGAGGGTTCACAGTATGTAGATTATTTAGTTTACATTACCTTTGTCTCTGACAGCTGCTTTCTGCTGGCTTGCCTCTCTCTCTCTCTCTCTCTCTTGACTGGCAGTACAGGCTGCTTTTGTAGGTATCTGCAGATGTGCATGTGATGGCCTCTGCACCAATTGGTGGCCATATCTAACACTGTATTGTAGCCACTGAAATGCATGTTGTATTGAAACCTGACTGTTGCTTCTTCTCAGTGTGTATGTTAACTCACACCTACTAATGCTAACACTGTCTACATGGCAGTATGTACTTACCTGTGGGATTTGATGATTAACTGGCATACAACAGTAGTTCTTCCAATGTGTTGCTATGGCTTTTGTATTTTCCCTTTACATTCACTCCTTGAAGCAGTTATCTGATATTACAATACAGGTGGAAACTCTATTTGAGACTTGTTTAATCTTTATTACTGGATTGCAATACACTCTTTTCCAGGCTGCATCACTTATCTAATCTTACAATACTAGCAGAATCTTTATTCTAGGCTTATTTCACCTTTATTACTGGGTTACAACACTGAACTCTTTTACAAGCTGTCTCACTTATATTGTATAACAATACCAGCTAAATAATTACTAACCTGCCTGGTGGCGCAACCTCAGCAGCCTATCAGCATAGGCTCGCCGATTCGCAGAACGAACACCTGCAGCTGTAATATAAATGAAGGAATATTGGAACATACCTCTCCATACTATAGGCTAGGATAGCATTTCTTACATACATAATTACATGGATACTTACTCAGTAATGGGGCATTGGGCATTTGGTGGGCCTCCTGGATCCAACAGTTCAGTTGGTCCTCCTTACGTCGCTTCAGGTCCGCATGGTGGTGACGGACCTGTTCACCAGTCCTCGGAATGCCTGTGACACTGGTGAGATCATATGCCAACCAGTTCCATGCCTCTGCCTTATATGCTCCCCATTGAACCTGGCCCTGCATGAGTTGTGCTACATGATCATGGACTAGGAGCCAAACCATATATTTTGACTCCTCAACACCCCACCTTTGTGCTCTAAAGTGATCTCCCTCTCCTGCACCTGCCATCCTGACTGCAAATGGGTACCACAATCAGTTATGGTGTGTATTCCCGCCTATGGGGCTTATATATGCCGGTTTTCCCGCACTTATCTGTGATTGGCCATTTTGGATATTTATCAGCTTAAAGCAAACCTGCTTTGTCATGGTTCTATTTTCATTCATTCCTATATATATGCTAATACTGTATTTCTCAGTACAACTGTCATGGCTTAGTGGTTCAGTACTTTGACTATGGTGCACAGTATCCTGGGTTTGACCCTTGGCATTGCTTTTTTTATTTTACTACTGTCTAGACAGGCTAGGAGGTGTGTCTGTGTAAAGGCGGCTTTGATACAGCTTGCCCAATGTTGCCTGCCGGTAAGCTGGTTGGTGCGCTGCGCAGCTCCGCGCAAACGGCTTACGCTGGGTAATGTGTTATTTAGCTATGAGCATTCATATTACACTGGATGAAGCACTGCTGAGCTACGGGCACTCATATTAAGCTTGTTAAAGTGCTGCTCACCTCTGGGCACTCATATTAAGCTTGTTAAAGTGCTGCTCACCTCCGGGCACTCATATGCAGCTTGTTAAAGCGCTGCTCACCTACTGGCACTCATATTCAGCTTGCTAAAGTGTTGCTCAGCTATGGGCAATTATAATCCTTTTTTTATAAATTATTCTGTCGGATTTCTTCACAAATACATGGCCCATTTCATTACATTTTACTTAAATTATAGTTTTATATATATATATATATATATATATATATATATATATATATATATATATATATATATATATATATATGTGTGTCAGGGGATTGTTTAATACTTATTTAAATAAAAATAGTGAATGATGTTGTGGGGGCTCGAACCATGACTTCCTCCTCTTTGGCCAACGTCTCTACCGCTACGCTATTGCTACTTGGCTTAATTTGCATATGTAGATCTTATATGCTTTTCAGTGTCTGCTAACTGTGGCTGAGCGAAGGGCATACCCACGCAAATGAGCGCAAATGCAGGCAAACATTTTTGAAATTATAAAAAAAAAAATGAAACTGCTATTTTTACGTTTTACACATTTTCAGTAGGGTATAGTCTGTGGGGATGTGTGGTGTTGTGTTCCTTGACATTTCTAAGGACTCGCTCGTGGGTGTTTACTTTCAGGCCTCTGACTATTCTGGGGGTGTGTCCCTTTGCAGTACTCGGCATTTGGACATGCCCCCTCCCCTACTTTCCTACATGGACCATGTTAGACTAGGGTATAATTCAGTATGCCCTCATGAATATGCATGGCATGCTGACATCATACCATTCAACTGCAGCCTCCGAGTAAGACATATTAAGTCTTACACGGAGGTTTCGTGAATCCGGCCCAGTATTTACATAAAGTGCTTAGGTTCACTGGTACAAATCAGTTTGAATTTAAAAGCCATTTACAATGTCAAAAAATGTGAATACAAACACTCTTAAATATTGCTTTAAAGTAATATTATCTGATTTTATTATGTTTCACCCTTAGAAGTGCTTTAATGGTAAAATTGTCATTGTATGCCTTGGACCATATGATCTATTTATTTTCTAATACTTCTGTATAGTTTTTAATGTCCCCTCCTTTAACATTTCCTGGAACAATTTGCAATATGAGAAAACTGAATTCATGTGAAGTGTTAGTATCTTTAACATGCTTATAAAGTGCTTTTGTATTTACTTGTTTCTGTATATCAGAGAGATGCTCACAGATCCTATCCTTAAGTCTTCTATTAGTTTTACCTGTATAGAAGGCATTGCATGAATTACAGACTGCCATATATATGATATTCTTAGTGTTACATGTTCCATAGGTCCTCAATTGAAATTATTTTTGTTTAACTGAATGAGTGAAGCATGTTTCAGTATAAATGTATTTACAAAATTGGCAATTTTTACATTTATAAGTTCCTTTTTTGGTTCTAATTAGTTTATTAATATATTTTCCTTGCTCTTTATAGCACAAAATGTTATTCAGATTGTTACATCTCCTATATCCAAAGCTAATATGTCCAAATGTTATGTCTTTAAAAGCTGAAATGTACTGTAACATAAACCAATGTTTTTTAATGATTTCTTGTATTTTATTTATGTTGGCATCATATGTAAAAATACATCTAAAGTGTGCAAAATCCTTTATGGTATTAGATGTATCTGTTTGACTAGACTGTTTATCTGAGAAGGTAGGCCTTAATGAGTGCCATCTTTTGGTTTTTATGCCTCTCTTTAATTTATCTATAGCTTGTTCATTATAGCTGCTGTTTAAAAAATCTTTAGCCATATTTTCAAGTTGCATATCCATATTTTCTCAGTTTGCATTTAACCTAGCTACGCTTGAAAAATGTTTTTTGGCTATATTGTTAAAAATATGTGGAGGGTGCTTACTTTTTTATGTAGATATGTGTTTTTCTTGACAGGCTTTTTAAAAAGTGTAGTTTAGATTTTTCCAGGAGTACCTTTATATAGCTGTATGTGTAAAAAGTCTATCTGAGAAAAGTGAATAGTATGTTTAACCTTCAGAAAGCTGGTTGTTGATTTTAAGTATGACAAAAACTCATTAAATTATGTTAAAAAGCCTTTCCATATTAATAAGTCATCTACAAAACATCTGTAAAACATAATATTATTATGAAAAACATTATTGCTTTCTGATAAAATGAAATCCAGCTCCCATTTTTTCATGACAAAGTTGGTATAACAATTAGCCATGGAAGTTCCCATGGCTACACATTTGCATTGCTTATAACTATTTTCATGGAACAAAAACACATTATTAGCAAGAACTAGCTCAATATACACAGATGGCATTTGTTTCAGTTGCAGAATATAGTGCTTTAGAAGTCATAAATTCACACAGGTGTTCTATCCCTATTTCATTAAGTATACAGGTAAATAGGGCATCAACATTTAGGGTGATAAAGTAACAATCAATCATATAATTTGTTTTTGTCCATAAGTACAAATGCTCTAAAAATTCTGAAGTGTCCTTAACAATCATAGAAGAGAGAGCAAGAGCAGGTTTAAACTTGTTTTCAGGAGTGAATAAGTCAATTTGAGTCACTCTACTCTAATCTGTGTTTAATAAGTATGCCACTGGTTATCTTTACCAATTCATCAAGCTTAGTGAAAGGTTCACAGTCTGCATGCTATTGTTTTTGGGAATGCTTTTATTTTCTTTGAAGTCCAAGCTCATAATATCAAAGACAATGGAGGGGTGAACTGTACTTCATGCAGATAGTTTAATACAGAGGAGTAATGTGTGATAGTGAGAAGTGGGAGTGATTGAACAGGAGTGCAATATCTTTAATATAATGCAGATCAGTCAGAAATGCAATTTAAGACTTAAAATTCTGATTGCTTGTTTATGTTGTTTAATGTAGCTTGGAGGAAGTAACCAAGGAAGTTTAATAAGTCCTGCTGTGTGTTTATACAGGGGTGGTAAACACTAAGAGAGAATGTTACTTTCTTCAAGCATGTAGTAAGTCTGGAGTTGGTTATACTGTGTTAGGAGTAGAGAAGACATGGTTGAGCTTTGTTTTCCACCCCACCACTCATAAACCATACTTGTTCATACAGCTGGAAAATTGTAGTTTAGGTTTTATATCACTTATTACTATGTGTTGTGCCTTTTCAAATTTTCGGTGTTCAGGAAATTTGGTTTTCATATAGTAGGTTTTGTGGCAGATTACAGAAGTGATAGTGTTACTAATGATGAGGACTGCAGCTAACTAGCAAGAATCTGCTTCCTCTTTGTATATCAAATACAACATTTAGATTGAAGATCCCCCTCCAAACAAACGGCTGCTTAAAGACATTTTTCCAAATTTTCTTACACCAATGGAGTGAAGTATTGGGTGAGGTCATAAACAGCATGTAGATCAATGTGTGTATGCACCTTTAAGAAGCTATCCAAGGGCTTGCACAAGTGTATAAATACTGAGTGCATGTGAGCCTGACCATTTTGTAGTTAGCTATAAAGATGTAAACATGTATGTATATAAGGTCTATCTGTTAACTAGTTAGTTTATATTTTATGACACTGCTATCCATAGGTCTCAACCTCTTAAGAGGCTAGTAGGGAACACAGACCCTAACAATGTGTGACAAGTGGTCAAAATGTGGAACACCCTATTTTCACACTGCGTGAAACATGCAGTCACCATGGAGCATGGTACAACATCTGCAAAAATCGATAAGCACACTTCTCAGATTCAAAACCTTTATTTTATTATGTGCAATACCATAACCACACCATAAGTAAATGAAACAGCACTTTTACAAAAATAAAAATCACACTTATTACATTTACTAAACAGCATTACATATTACAAGTCACACAAATGATTTTAGTTAGACCAAGTTAAACAGCATTCTGTCATACGTCAGATGTAGACTTATTATATGCTGCTGTGACTTTCTTGGCAGCCTCTAAAACATGTTTTGGCAGCTTAAGATCACAGTAGTCCAGTTCTTCATTCATTTTACCTGCCAACAAAGAGTTTAATGTTTTTGCACTCAGAGACTGACGTAGTTCAGTCTTTATTTTCTGTACCATGCTAAATGCTCTTTCAGCTTATGCATTTGAGTGTGGCAAGCAAAGTAGACTCATCATCAGCTGCTTAAAGAGTGGCAGTTTCCCTTCAGTGCAAATGTCCCTCAGAAGGCACCCAGTACTTTGACACACATGAGTGGGGCCCATCTACTGGGCCTGTCAGATTCCCAGTGTCCTCGATCTGATATTGGATAAACTCATCGATTAATTGTTCATCCTCAACATCATTTTACAGATATCCAGATGGAAGCCAACATCCCCGACAAGTCCTGAAGAAATTTCCAATTTTTTGGCCGGATTAATAAATAATGCAGCATCTTTCAGTAAGTGATCCTGCATGGGAAACTTTTTCAGCATTTTCTGCAACACTGCAGCATAAAAAGCTGTAACTTTTTTATAAAAGTTAAATTCAATGACTGTGCTAGCAATATCCTCCTCATGGCTGTTCATGTACTGCTTGACTTCATAGCCAATACGCAGTTCACTGTTTGGTAGAACAGAGCTACTGTCAGTCAACACTGACACATCACTGTGTTTGATTAGTCTGACAGCAGGTGCAGGTCTGAGGAGTCTACCAGCATACTGCTGCAGGCGTTTATGCACAGTGGCATGCAGTGTCAGTAGCTGACTTTCTCGGCTCTGAAGCTGGATGTTGAACTCCAGTAAGGGTTCCAGTGCATACTTAAGAAACATAAAAATCATATGCATGTCATGACTCTGCAGGTTTTTAGAAATTAAGTCAGTCTTAGCAGACCTTGGCTCTGTAGACAGAAAATATGAATTTAGAGCTGGCCACATGTCCAGGGTTTTGTTAATTACCTTACCAAAACGGAGCCATCTAGTAGGTGCATGTCCAATGATCTTGAGGGGTTCAGTATCTGTGAACAAAGCAAATTCTTGCAGTTTTTGTTGTCTTTGTGCACTGGAACTGAAATGGCAGTACACATCTGATAAGTTCTTCAACTTACTGCAGAGATCTGCCAAGTGGCAGAGACACCCCATATTTATAATTGTGGGCTTCATGTCCCTTAAACGAGACAGCACAGAATTGTGTTTTCCAATCAGTGAAGCAGCAATGTCTGAAGAAAAGCCCACAATGTTGGAAACTGGAATGTTAACTTTTGTCAGAGTGGACATTAAAGCATCAAACATTGCTTGTCCAGTTCCTGATACACATTCTGGCATATGAAGAAACCTTATCACATTTATGCTTGCCTTTTCATCCAGGTAACCAACAAGGATCACCAACAGTTTGTCATCTCCCATGTCTGTACTTTGGTCCATATACACACAGAATGGTGATTTCTGTCAGGTTGCTGCAGCATCATTCTGGTAATGAGACCCCAGAACATCCCGTGCAATGCATGCTGCCTTTATTGTTCCACATGTCATTTTCCAGAGAACATCTTGATCCTGTTCTCACTTCTTCATAAATTTCAGGATGTGTTCCCCTGCTGCAAATGAGAAGTTGTGTTTAGCAAGGAGAGACACAAAACCAACCTCTGCCTCAACCACCTTTGTATTTGCTAAACTCTGAGGTCCAAAGAAATCCACCATAAATCTTCCAGCTGCATGCTTGCAGTTCTGCCTGTGTTTCTCACTGTTGGCATGTTGTTGCAGGTCATATCGTCCCCCATGATGGATTGTGAAATCTGTGTCACAAGTCTTGCAGAAGACATATTTCACTCTGCCCCTACTCATAGAAAGCCAGTCAAAGGCACTTGCCCAACTTGGCTGAAAAATTCTGTATCTTCTCTTCTTTGGGGTGCAATCTGTATCTACATCCCTGTCCTTATTGTAATCTGTGCAGTCTGTACCTAGCAGGTTTGTAAAACAGTGACATTAAACAATGACAAACAAATGGGGTCATAGTGCAGAAAGGAATATTAGAAAATCTCTAAAGCAAAGATATGAGCCAATAGGGTCATCACCTACCCATATCACTGGATGTTTCCTGACTTTGCACCCTCTTCTCTTGCCCATCTCTGCTCCTTTTGTTTACTATGAAGGCCTGCATGATCAGATTATTCACTTCCTTGCTTCGACAACAACACTCACTCCTCTGGTGCTCACTTGCCCACCTAACCTGTGTTACAGAAGGGAAGAGTAATTTTCATGACATTCCGGACTCTCAAAGCACCCTTGATTATATCTCAAAATCCATGCCAAGGATAAACACTTCCAACTTAACAAATGCAATTGCAACACACACACACACACACACACACACACACACACACACACACACACACACACACACACACACACACACACACACACACACACACACACACACACATCATGACAATACTAGTTGAATTTTACATTCACCACTTCAGATGTGTTCTACCCCTGTCCTACAGCCAGTTCTGGGCCTGGCAAAGCTGCCTAAAAAGGGTACTTAAAATCAGGGCCCTCTGTACTTTTACAAGAATATGCCATTTAAGACATCATGCCTTGGAGCAGTTACGACCAAAGAATGCAAGAATGCAAAATCAAGTTACACTCTAAAGTTCTACCAGAAAGCAAAACTGAATATTTAAAGCAGCTTGTTACTATAAATAACTCACTTTTGACATCCATCCTGACATACCTCTCAATCTCTTAATGCAAGAAAACTGGACAAAGCCCAACGTACTAGGGGGACAAGCAGCACAATCACAGAGACACTTTAAATATTGCTCTTTAGGGGACAAGCAGCACAATCACAGAGACACTTTAAATATTGTTCTTATAAACTTAGAAAGTTGCTAGAATAACAGGACCTGTCTTGGCCTACAGTTTCTGAAAAAAAATGGCAATTACTTTTAGAGACGTTTTAAGGGGACAAGCAGTACAAATGTAGAGACACTTTAAATATTGCTCATAAACTTGGAAAGTTGCTAAAATTACAGGACCTGTCTTGGCATACAGTTTTTGCAAAAAAATGGCAATTACTTTTAGAGACGTACTAAGAGGACAAGCAGCACAAACATAAAGACACTAAATATTGTTCTTATAAACTTAGAAAGTTGCTAGAATAACAGGATCTTTCAGAGACGTACTAGGGGGACAAGCAGCACAAACATAGAGACACTTTAAATATCACTCTTATAAACTTGGAATTATCGCTCTTATAAACTTAGAAAGTTGCTAGAATAACAAGACCTGTTTTGACATACAGTTTCTCTAAAAAGTGGCAATTACTTTTAGAGATATACTAGGGGGATAAGAAGTACAAACACAGAGACACTTTAAATATTGCACTTATAAACTTAGAAAGTTGCTAGAATAACAGAATCATTCAGAGATGTACTAGGGGGACATGCAGCACAAACATAGACACTACATTTTACTCTTATAAACTTAGAAAGTTGCTACAATAACAGGATCTGTGCTATCATACCAGTTCTCAAGCAGAGATAACCATTGCAGCTAAAATGCTTACCTCTGCCTATGTAAACAGCACCAGCAGCTCACCTCAATGAAATCCAAAGACTCCACAGCAGTAGCACAAATAATCCATGAAGCAAAATGACAATCTTGGTTGTCCAGCTCCAGCAGGCAGCAAATAAAACCTCAGCCTTCTGACCGATCTTGATCCACCAAAGCCATTCAGTTCACTCGCTCCTCTCCTGGCAGGCTGGCTTCCAAGTCCCAGCATCCCCAAGCCATAGCTGGTCCTTCCTTCTTCATGAATCCCGGTCTTCTTCCAAGCAAGTTGTTTTCACAAAAAGTAAAATTCCCAATTCCTGGAAGCCTTTTTCAAGCCATTATTTTGGTGCAAAAAGGCATCCTGGAATGTGATTGGCCTGTATTGGGGAGCTCCCATTGGCTCCCATCCTCCTGAGAAGCTTTACTTGATTGGCTCATAGACCATGTCCGTGATTGGCTGTAAATGCAGTCTACAAGACAATCAAAAACTGCGGAACACAGCCAACACTGTGTAATGTGGAAAGACAGCAAAGCTATGCATTGGTTTGTATACCGCAATGTCAACTGGCAGTAATTGTGGTATACAAACCAATAAGTCTCTGTGTAGTGGAGCTACAGCTGTTCAGTGTGAAACAGTGGAACAGTGGCTTCACTCTTTGTTAAATGCGGAGCGTTCTGCATAATCTGGAGCACTTGGATACTCAGCTGCTATCCATCCTGATGTGTTTCTATGTATCTAAATGAAATACCGCACTTGCTTGTCATCTATGTTAGAGAAGGACGACATGGTGTCAGAAATGACATGTCTAAAAGGACATGGTGTCAGAAGCTGGATATCTAAAGGACATGTTATGGTGGTATGGTGTTAGAGGCGGCATGGCTAAAACGACAAAGCACTTGCTTGGAACTGGTGGAATATACAAGAGTGAACCATCCCTAGTGCACGTATACTTTGCAAAACAGGTCAGAAATTAATTTCAGTTATTAAAACCTGCTCAGTACTATTTCTTATTCACAAAATATGAAATGAGGCATACAGAATGTTCTAAACAATATTCACATAAACCGATATGCATGATATTGATAAAAATATTCAAATTAGTACGGAAAATGCTTGAAATAATGTCTGAATTGCAAAAAAATTAATAAAATAAGGGGAAAAAACACATTTTTCAATACATGCTTAGTGAATCCATATTTTTTGTATTAATCAAAAATAACTGAGTTATCAGAAGTGTATAAAGTGTTCACATGTTTGTGCAGTGTTACAGTAAACGTACTTTGCAGAATACAGCAATTACAGAGCATAATTCACAAAGTGCAGTATTTTGAAGAGTTTTTCTGCATTTGAATGTTATTACAAGCATACAGAACAGTTTGTTCATACATAATTAATTGCAAGGCCCTTATTTTCAGTGTGTTTGTACATACTTTGTGGGCATAGCAGATGGATTTCAATAACCCAGTGCACTTGTTTTTGACAGTAATATTGCAGAGAACTGGAGAGCATTTGTGCAAAGTATAATATTTTCATACAGGCTGCATTTTTTGATAAAGATGGCCATAAAAGGCATTTACTCTGCTTAATTTACCTGGGTCAGAATCCATAGAAAGGGATCATTCTATTTGTATATGAACCTGACATATATACAGGAGATGGGGAAAACTATCATATTGCCATACCAGCTGAGTCAAGAGAGGTCCCTGACTTCTTAAAACATAAATGTAGAGAAATGTGTAATCCCCAGACAAATGTTACAATGGAAAGACACTTATTTTACACAGAGGATCAATGGTCTGGTGAAACTTTTGCAGCAAATATAACTGACCTGAGAAATAAGGGTAAAACATGCAGATTTGGTGACTTAAAGGATGAGTTGATAAAGGACAGACGTGTGTGTTATTAAATATGACACTGTGAGAAAGATTTTGCTTTGTGACAGTTATTTAACTTTGAATAAGGCCATTGAGATGTCAGATATATAAGCTCACAGAAGAGCACACAAATATGCTTACAAATGAGAATAGCTCTATAAGGCACAGAGATAAAGCTCATGTTGATAGTATGCATGCGTGATTAAAAGAAACAGGCCCAAGCACATGGCAACAACTATAGCCCCTGCAGCACTCACTGGTAAGCCCCAGAGCTTTCCAGCAAATTTCAGAGTTCACACAGTCTCAGTGAAGCATAAGAGTGAGTCAGCAAACTCTAAGCATGGGCCTCAACCTACTTTCATTGCTAACTGTTGTAATTGTGGTGGAAGACATGAATATAAAAGGGAAAAATGTTTAGCTTTCAGTCAGCAATGCCACAAATGCAATAAGTAGAATTATTTCAAATGGTTTTGTAAATCCCACATTCTTTTATTAAAAGAAATCAGTTTAAGAAATGAGTTAATCAATTAGAGAGCTTCAGCCCTACTCTTTATGTTGACGGTGTGTCAGTGCTTCATGAAACAGTCAATGCAATTGCTTTAAGGGGAAAGAATGAAGCATTTTGTACTGTTCAGATAAATGGCAAACCCACGGAGCTCAAAGTTAATACAGGTTCCAAGTGCAATGTTATGTCAGCAGCAACATTTTCCAGAGTATGTCATGGTGAAAGGCTTGACTTGAGAAGGTGTGCCAAGCTTTTTACTTATGGTGGTGAAGAAATTCAAACTGAAGGCTCAGTAGTGTTTTCATGTTACTCTGCTGGGAGATGCTATGATTTGTTATTTTATGTAGTCAAGAGGCACATCCAGTCATTATTAGGGCTCAGAGGCAGTTTGAAAATGGGACTGCTTTCATTTAATAATGAAGTCCATCAAGTCAGCTTGAAAGACCACTACTCTAATTTCACCCAGTACATTTTTTCTACCTATGCAAACTAGGCAAACATGGCAAACTTCCAGTTGTGTACTCCATGAAGTTACACCCAGAGGTCAGTCCAGTTATCAGGTCAGCTTGAAAAAGTCCAGTAGCCATGCAAGACAGAGTCAAAGCTGAGTTAGATAAAATGGTGTGACAAGGTGTGATTTGTCCAGTTGCAACTCCAACTGAGTGGGTATCTTCCATGGTGGTAGCGCATAAGAAAAGCTCAGATGACATCAGAATATATATTGATCCATGAGATTTGAACAAAGCATTTGACCTCATCATCCAATGCGCACAGTCTAAGAAGTTGCAGCCTTGATGCCAAATGCCACTGTTTTATCTGTCTTAGATGCAAAGAGTTCATTTTGTCAGATTCAGCTTGACAAGAAATCATCATTGCTCACTACTTTCAGTACTCCGTTTGGCAGGTACAGATTTTTGAGAATGCCATTTGGGATAAATTCTGTGAGTGAAGTCTTTCAGAGTGCATTGGAGCAAACTTTTTCTGGATATCCTTGTGCATTGATAGTAGATGACATACTAGTAGGGGGTCAAGGTGAAGCAGAGCATGACAGAAACCACAGAAAATTTCTAGAAAGGGCACATCAAATGGATCTTAAGCTCAATCCACAGAAATGCAAATTCAAGTTACAACAAGTTACTTATGTTGGTCATTTATTTACTAGTTTAGGCCTAGAACCAGACCCTTCTAAGCAAACAGCCATTCTTGAGATACCAGCTCCAGACAATGTTCAAGCACTGCAATGTTTTCTTGGCATGGTCAACTATCTAGGCAAGTTCATTCCAGAACTGGGCAAACTTTCAGCACTGCTTAGAGAGCTGACATGTAAAGATGTATCATGGTCTTGGTTAGAGCAACACCAAAGAGCATTTTATGTCCTGAAACATAGAATTGCAAGTCCACCAACTCTCAGATATTATGATGTTCACACGCCAGTTGCACTTTCCTGTGATGCTTCAAAATTTGGTCTTGGTGCAGTCATTTTACAAGAGGATCAACCTGTCGCCTATGCATTGAGAGCTCTTACCCACACTGAAATGTAGTATGCCCAGATTGAGAAAGAGCTTTTGGCAATTGTGTTTGCATGTTCGACAGTCCAGGATTATGTTTATGGTAGACCTATGCAGATCAAAACAGACCACTGACCTGTAGTCACTATCTTGAGAAAACCTATGCATTCAGCTCCAGCCAGACTGAAACACATGATGCTTAGATTGCAAAAATATAATTTCAGTCCTGTCCACAAGAAAGGCAGACTTCTTTATCTTGCTGATACATTATCCAGATCACCAGAAACACCACAGAATAGCATGAGAATGAGAAACTTGATTTTGAAGTCATGGAAGTGAGACATTTTTCTTCCACACATCTTGATGAGCTGAGAGATCACACAGCCACAGATCCAGTTTTAAAAAGGCTCAATCACTTTATCAATTAAGGATGGCCATCAAAGCCATCTAGTTTACCTCAAGAAGTGCAATCTTATTTTTCATGCAAAGATGAGATTTTGTCTGACAATGATATCATTACAAAAGGTCTGAAAGTAATTGTTCCAAAGTCCTTGCAACATGAGCACATTACTATCTTGAATCATGGTCACACAGGAACTGACTCTATTAACAGAAGGGCGAGAGAGCTAGTATTTTGGTCTTCTATGCCAAAAGACATTGAGAGAGTAATTTTATCTTGTTCCATGTGTAATAGTACCAAGTCACATCAACAGAAAGAACCACTTCAGCTAAACCAGATTCCTAAACTCCCTTGGTCAACAGTAGCCACAGACATCTTTGAGTGGAATGGTCAACATTATTTGGTGTTAGTAGACTCTTACTCCAATTGGTTTGAGATTGACTTACTTCCTAACCAAAAATTCAGTACTGTCATTACTAAGATGAAGTGTCATTTTACACTAAATGATAGTCCACACAGTTATTTCTGACAATGGCACACAGTTTACAAGCCAACAGTTCAAAAGATTTGCTGAAGAATGGGACTTTACTCATGTCACAAGTAGCCCTGACTACCCACAGTCAAATGGTTTGGCAGAACATGCAGTTCAAAGTGCAAAATAGTTCCTAGATAAATCAAAATAAGATAATAGTGATGTTTTCCTGAATCTCTTGAATGTCAGAAATATTCCTCATGATAAACATCTTGGTTCACCTGCCCAGAGACTTCTGTCAAAACAAACCAGAACCATATTACCAATCAATAGTCAACTGTTGGTTCCATGTGTCAAGAACAACAGGTTAGCAAAAACCAATCTGTTGAAGAAGCATTTAACTAAAAACAATGGTGTCACTGCTCGAAGTATCCAACGACAACTCTAAAACACACCAAACACTTTGCAATAAAGTGTTTGGTGTGTTTTAGAGAAGAAGCATTTAACCCAGAAGTCTTACTTTGATAAAATGAGCAAACCACTCAATCCATTATGAGAAGGAGAAGTGATAAGGATGCAAATGTCCAGAGGTTATGATTAGATTAGTGTCATGAAGAGCATTTGCTCAGAGCTGAGCTCGTACATTGTGGAATCACAAGGAGCAGAGTTTAGGCAGAATCAGTGTCCGAGTCTATATCACACCACATAGCCTGTGAGAAAGACTTTATTTCAGATTGAGTTGTCTGGTCTTCCAATTCCAGAGGAAGTTCCAGAGAACATTCCCATTCCTGTGTGGAATCCAGAAGTTCCTGATATGAGTTGTTCACTGAAGACTGTCCCTGTTGCTACATTTAATAGAGATTGTTATGTTACGAGATATGATCGTATCTCTAAACCATGTAACAGATACAAGGCAACTTGGACATGAACATTGTCTTTTGTTTCTAATGTTTACAGTAACGCATGTCTAACTCTAATATTGTTTTTTCAAAGGGCAATCTTTTTAAGAGAGAGGATGTAGATCAATGCGTGTGTATGCACCTTTAAGAAGCTATCTAAGGGCTTGCACAAGTATATAAATACTGAGCACGTGCGAGTCTGACTGCCATTTTGTAGTTAGCTGTTGAGATGTAAAGATGTGTATATAAGGTCTGTCTGTTAGCTAGTTTGTTTATTTTATGATGCCGCTATCCATCCTGATGTGTTTCTATGTATTAAAGCATCTAAACGAAATACCCTGCCTGTTTGTCATCTACGTTAGAGAAGGATGAGTAACACAGTGTATGGAGGTCAAGCTGGTATTTAGCATATGCACTGTACCAAGATAATAAGCAGTTTAGACATAAATGCCAAATATGCTTAAAGGGCTTGTATGCAAACAAGGAAAGGAGAGCAAATATAACCAAATCCTTAGTATGTGTTGTGGATGCATGCATAAATATTGCAGAACATTTCAGTGATGTACAATACTTACCAAGATCTCTACAGATCGTAGATACATGTAATATACATTAAACTAAAATCCCATTGGCCTGTTTGTTTCTGTTGGATCAAGTGGATGTTTAAAAGTCTCATAATAGTTGTCAAGAGTGTTGGAATTTTCCAGATGTGTTGACTGAAATCCACTAGCCAATATAAATGGATGGAAGGCCATAGGAATGTCAGTGGAGAAAAAAGATCTGGAAGTTTTTATGCTGTTTAACAGGATGAATTTTACGCACTCACACACACACACACACACACACACACACACACACACACACACACACACACACACACACACACACAGACTTTTTTGTGAAGGGATGCAAGATACTTCGATAAGAAGAATATTTTTGACGAGATATTTACAGTGAATGCCAACATTTCGGCATAGCACGATTTTGGTATTAATAGCCGAAGACATCCTTTATTGAGCGAAAGAAGAAGAGTAAGAGATTTGCAGCACTGCTGAGATTATTTTAATTAGATGTGTATGGAGGAACTTTCAGCCTGTTTCATTTTGTCACTCTCATTTTTTAACCCTGTATTTCTGAGATGTAATGTATCCTGTCCCACAAAATTTCTGTAAGTAGGAGGAATCATGTTATTTAGTATGCAAATTTTATACTAATTCGGTCTCCTGAGTTTTGGATGAGTGCACTTATTTTTCAGTAGATTTCCCCCAGATTTTTGATGCTTTCACGGTGAGACCTATCATGCATACTACTTCAAAAACTTATGTTAGTAAGGATTTCCTTTCAATCTACATATTCTTCCTTACTGCCTGAGTTTGGTATTCCTTGCAGCTTCCTGACCTTATTTAAGACATTGCACTTAATTACTTTTATAGTGTGACTGTAACAAAAAGCTTTTTCCATTATTTGAGAAGATAGTTTATCATACTGCATAGACATAATATGACTAGAAGCAGGCTTTTCAGAGGTAATACTTTTCACAGATATAACAGTGCTGTTATCAGTATAAAATCTACCCATGTGATCTTTTTTCCATATTTAAATTGGAGTATGACTATAGTTGTTAATTTTTGTTTGTTACCAACTTTTGAGACAGGTTTTACTACAGGTCTGTGTTGCTCAGTTCTGTACATAGTTTCATGACATGATATTCTTCTACCAGAGAAACCAAACTTTCAGAGTCTGTAGGGTCTTTTAGATACACACACTTTTTTAAAGCAGTAGGTGAAGATTTTTTTAAATATATCGGCTGATACCACTCGGCTGGAGTGCCTTCTTTGTGGAGTCTGCATATCCTCCCCGCAGTTGAGTGACATTAAAGACATACAGGTAGGTGTGAGCGTGAATGGGTGTGCCTTCTATGAAGGTTGGGCATCGGGCTGACAACTCGGCACTGTAAAAATCCACTGCCAATCATTAGCGGACTGGAGTTCCTCTGTGGCGACCCCTAACCGGGAAAAGCCAAAAGACATTACTATCGGCTGATACCACTTGTGCCCTTTTAGCTTTATCACATCAATCCCCAGGATCTTACCATAAAGTAATTGTATGCTTTAAGTTGGATAATTCTTATCTTACTCTTTTGTTATGAAAAATGTCCAACTATGAAACTTTTCAGCTTGTATCTCTGAGGTATCACTGGTCCTGTCAAGTAATACCTTTTGTGAGTGTATTATAGTCCTGGTAATCAGTCCAGTCATAACTTTCAACTTTTCTTCGAGAATTCTATACAAAACCAACCCCCCCCAAAAACAAATGAACAAACAAAAATAAAAAGAGGTCAAAAACCCAAAACCAAATGTACTTTCTGAACAACAAAAATATAAAGCAATGATGTCTGTTGTTATTGATAGACTGCAATCCTCTGTGATTGACCAGATAATCAAACATTTTCAGAGGGACAGGGCAAACATAAGAGACAAAATCCAGGACAGCTGAAAGTAATACATCACCTCCACTCACAAGTTTTCAGTGGTTCTCCTGTTACATGTGCTAATAAGATTCTGGGCCAGTCACTTTGTTTTAATTTATTTTGGTGGGCTTACAGCTGAAATGTAAGATAGACCCTGGGGTCTTTCTCCTGGGTATGTTGTTTTAGTTAATGTATTTACGTTATTAGTGTTTTTATTTTTATTGGCCAGGTAGGTGGACTGGTCTACCAGCCTCAAAAAGCAATTGAGTAGAACATAGCACAAATACAGTATAACTATGAAACAGTAATACAGAATCAGCTTTTGATGAAACAGCATGTCATTCATGAAGTAATACAAACTATGAGAAGACAAAGATGACATAGAATATTGACATACTTGAGAAGATAAAATGCATCTTACATAATTGATAGGTGTGTACTTTGTTGAACAGAGTAGAATATTGGGGAGATAATGTAGGAGAGTTGGCCATTATCCTGATGCACTTGCAACTGGCTTCACCAGAAATTAGTAGTTTATTGGCCATTTTGGGCTAATTTCTATCTCTTTCATTTCCCTGCTATAAAACCCGCATTTGCAAGGTTTTTGCGCTAGTATACAGCTCAGCAAGCTCCTGCTTGGTGCCCTGCAGAGTTCTACAGCAGCAGAGAGACAAAAGAGAGACATTGGAGTGATTACATAACCGGCCTTAGGAATAGGCCAACTAGGCAGCCGCCTAGGGCACCGGTCTAGCAGTGGCACTTTTCTAGTATTTATTTGGTGTTGGAAGACTAGGATGAGGGCACCAGGTAGTGTGCTGGGGGGCAAAATGGAGTCATTTTGCCTAGGGCACCAGTTGACCTAAGGCCACTCCTGAATGATTAAGTATCATTTTTCTGCATTATCATGCTGCCTTTAGCTAATTCCACCTAAAATGCTGATTTTCTAGAGTTTCTGTGATTTAAAAAGCTTGTTTCAGCTACATATTGTACTTATTTTACTGCCTGTTTAAATTACCTGTTTAACTAATGAAGGTTACACTCTCAAGTGCGATAGCCATTTCTGTGCATTTGAAGTGTTTTTTTTATTGTATCTGCTTTATTTTCTGAAAAAAAAATATATATATATATACTTGTTTTCCCACCTTTCTAAGCTAGTATAGTCCAGTTTTCAGGTTAGTGCTGAATTCAGGGCTGTGTTACAAGTTTCTATATTTGCCCATACCTTACTTGGATAGAAGGACGTTTCTCTGTTCACTGTGAGAGTGAGGGAGCTTTGAGCAGCCTTTCTGTCCCTGGAGGAGTGGTTTCAGCCCAGAAATTAGTAGTTTATTGTCCATTTTGGGCTAATTTTTATCTCTTTCATTTCCCTGCTATAAAACCCGCATTTTCGAGGTTTTTGCGCTAGTATGCAGCTCAGCAAGCTCCTGTCTGGTGCCCTGCAGAGTTCTAAAGCAGCAGAGAGACAAAAGAGAGACTTTGGAATGATTCATTTTTCTGCATTTTCTTGCTGCCTTTAGCTAATTCTGCCTAAAATGGTGATTTTCTAGAGTTTCTGTGATTTAAAAAGCTTGTTTCAGCTACATATTGTACTTATTTTACTGCCTGCACTTTAACAAAGTTGTTTTTGTGTTTAAATTACCCGTTTAACTGTTGTAGGCTACACACTCAAGTGTGACAGCCATTTCTGTGCATTTAAAGTGTTTTTTTGATTGTATCTGCATTATTTTCTGAAAAATAAAAAAAAAAACAATAAAATATACATGTTTCCCCACCTTTCTAAGCTAGTATAGTCCAATTTTCAGGTTATTGCTGAATTCAGGGCTGTGTTACAAGTTTCTGTGTTTGCCCATACCTTACTTGGATAGAAGGAAATTTCTCTGTTCACTGTGAAAGAGGGAGCTTTAAGCAGACTATCTGTCCCTGGAGGAGTGGTTTCATCCCAGAAATAAGTAGTTTATTTGCTGTTTTGGGCTAATTTCTATCTCTTTCATTTCCCTGCTATAAAACCCCCATTTGCCCGGTTTTGCACGCCGGGCAACGCCGGTTAGCTAGGGTATAACTATTCCTGGCTCCACAAAGTCTACTCTTCAATAGACAAACTTTCAACTTAAGCACTCAAACCATTCACTTCTCATCCTGGCACTTGCTCAAAACTCATAGCAAGTACTAATAAACCTTAGCACTAGACCCCCCCCTATACTGTAGAGAAGGACAAGGCTCTCTATTCGACCTTACCAGCCAATCAGTAAAACAGTTCACTGCACCTATCCAGGCATGTCCAAAGGGCAGTTTCAGATGTACTCTCTGGTCCAACTGGTGAATCTGGACATGTTGAGGCAATCTTACAAATGCCTCATGTACACAGACAACCCTCTCCTCCTTCCACCAAACACTAATACATGCGAGAGATGCAATTATACAGCCAAAATGGAGGCTAAGCTCTCTCAACTCAAGACTGTACCAGGCAGTCAAGAGGAGAAGGGAATTACTTGCATCACACCACCAGTATCACATAGACCTATGAAACCAGCACAGGCAAAAAACACACATAAATACAGGAAGACATACTCAGAGGCTCTAAATAAAAATCTGCAAAAGCAATAGAGATCTCCAAAGCAGACATCCAAACAACCTCCACCCCCAACACAAACCATGAAACACATACTTCACAAAACCAGTGTGCCACACAATCACAGCCCTTAAGGCAAAATAACATACCCAACACACTAGTAATAGGTGACTCCATAGTCAGGTACACTGACGTCCTACTAACTAGGCTGAACAAGGAGAAGGTTACTGTTAGCTGCCTGTCGGGTGCCAGGATCTGCTTCACTAGAGACAGCTTGCACCTGTCACCCTTAGGCTTTCGAATACTGGCCAAGGCTCTTACCACTCCCATACTGCCTTTTTTAGGCAATGCTCAAAAGACAAACCCACTGCTGTAAATAGCACAAGTAACAAAAAACTAAGGGTAATGCTACTCAATGCCAGAAGTCTAAACCTCAAAATGCACGCACTCGAGGCACTCCTCAGTATGAAGAAAATCGATATATATGTGCAGTAACAGAAACCTGGTTTAAGGCTCCAGAAAGCACCCTAGCACTACCAGGCTACAGCTCATACCATACATTTTGGCCACAAAACCCAGACCGAAATACAAAAGGTGGGGGAGTATCCATATTCATCAAGGATATCCACACCTCCAGGTTAGTGGCACAGCACGATGCTTCAGAGATTATCCACGTGCAACTAACAACATGCAAAACTGCTATTCAAATTATAGCTTGCAACAGATCACCCACCATGTCCCAGGACCCAAATTCCACATTCCTGGAAACACTGGGAAACATAAATGTCCTACCAAACACCCTGATATTGGGTGATTTCAATTACCCAAACATTAACTGGGAGAACTACTCAAGTACTAACTCCCTTGCCCAACATTTCCTAGAATTTATAAACTCAAATGCCCTGGATCAACTGGTCAACACCCACAACAGAGGTGACAACATATTGAACCTGGTCATCACCAATATAGGCGACCAGTGTTCCACACCGGGGGTCAACCCCTCGCTGGTTACATCTGACCATAAACTAATCACTCTGGATATCCATATTTCACCACCACCCCCGGTCAAAAAAAACACTGTGAAAAACTTTTCAAAAGCAAACTTCACATTACTTAAGTCGGGAAGTCTCAAAGCCCCCATGCTAAAGGATAATGCTGTCCAAGCTGCAAAATCCTTTACTAATGCACTCTATGGGCACCTACAAGAATGCATGGATTGTGATATCCCAAACAAAACCAAGACTCACTCCTCCAAGAAAAGGAAACCAGTCTGGAGGACCCCTTCCATAAACAAGCTAGTACAAAAAAGAGTAAAATCCCAAGAAGGGAAGACATCCCTGATCAGTATCAGCAAGAAACTACATTCCCTCATAAAATCATCCAAGGCTAGCTTCGAAAGAAAAATTGCCATGGACTCCAAAGATAACCACAAGGCATTCTTTAGCTATGTCAAGAATCTAAGTGGCAATTCTCAGATCTGCTCGGAGTTGGTGCAGAATGTTACAAAATACACTGAACCGACCGATATATCCAACATCCTGGCAGACGGGTTCAGTGCAAACTTCACCTCTCTCTCACCCCCAAAAGGGCCCATAACTATACTAGAAGAATGTAGTGCCCCTGAAATCACAGACACTCAGGTTAAAACAGCCCTCTCCAAAGCCAAAAACACAGCATCAATTGGACCAGACGGTGTCCCAGGCTGTGTCCTACATGAGCTCAAAGATGAACTAACCCCTCACCTAAACACACTGTTTAAACTCAGCCTCTCCACAGGCTATGTGCCCACAGAGTGGTGCACAGCAATGGTTATTTCGCTCCACAAAGGTGGAGCCACAACAGACCCAGGGAACTATCGCCCTATAAGCTTGACTAGCTTGTTCTGCAAAGCTATGGAGTGCATCATGGATCTCATTAACAGGGACATTGGGAACCTCCAAACACTGGACCCTACCCAGTTCAGCTTTGTTAAGGGCAGATCATGCCTCCTAAACCTGGTGGACTTGTTTGAGACAGTTACCAAGGCAATAGATGAGGGAAAGGTGGTCCACATAGCCTACCTAGACCTTGCAAAGGCCTTCTACACCATTCCACACTCAGGTATTATAGACAAGCTCACCAGCTTGAACATAAACCCCTACATCATGAGATGGGTTGCCAACTGGATCAACTGGTCAACACCACAAGGTGACAACATATTGACTGGTTCATCATCTGCATTATTTTCTGAAAAATAAAAAAAACAATAAAATATACATTTCCCCGCCTTTCTAAGCTAGTATAGTCCAATTTTCAGGTTATTGCTGAATTCAGGGCTGTGTTACAAGTTTCTGTGTTTGCCCATACTTTACTTGGATAGAAGGAAATTTCTCTGTTCACTGTGAAAGAGGGAGCTTTAAGCAGACTATCTGTCCCTGGAGGAGTGGTTTCAGCCCAGAAATTAGTAGTTTATTTGCTGTTTTGGGCTAATTTCTATCTCTTTCATTTCCCTGCTATAAAACCCACATTTGCTCGGTCTTGCACACCGGGCAGCGCCGGTTAGCTAGGATATAACTATTCCTGGCTCCACAAAGTCTACTCTTCAATAGACAAACTTTCAACTTAAGCACTCAAACCATTCACTTCTCATACTGGCACTTGTTCAAAACTCATAGCAAGCACTAATAAACCTTAGCACTAGACCCCCCTATACTGTAGAGAAGGACAAGGCTCTCTATTCGACCTTATCAGCCAATCAGTAAAACAGTTCACTGCACCTATCCAGGCATGTCCAAAGGGCAGTTTCAGGTGTACTCTCCAGTCCAACTGGTGAATCTGGACATGTTGAGGCAATCTTACAAATGCCTTATGTACACAGACAACCCTCTCCTCCTTCTACCAAACACTAATACATGCGAGAGATGAAATTATACAGCCAAAATGGAGGCTAAGCTCTCTCAACTCAAGACTGTACCAGGCAGTCAAGAGGAGAAGGGAATTACTTGCATCACACCACCAGTCTCACATAGACCTATGAAACCAGCACAGGCAAAAAACACACATAAATACAGGAAAACATACTCAGAGGCTCTAAATAAAAATCTGCAAAAGCGACAGAGATCTCCAAAGCAGACATCCAAACAACCTCCACCCCCCAACACAAACCATGAAACACATACTTCACAAAACCAGTGTGCCACGCAATCACAGCCCTTAAGGCAAAATAACATACCCAACACACTAGTAATAGGTGACTCCATAGTCAGGCACACTGACGTCCTACTCACTAGGCTGAACAAGGAGAAGGTCACTGTTAGCTGCCTGTCGGGTGCCAGGATCTGCCCTGCTTCACTAGAGACAGCTTGCACCTGTCACCCTTAGGCTTTCGAATACTGGCCAAGGCTCTTACCACTCCCATACTGCCTTTTTTAGGCAATGCTCAAAAGACAAACCCACTGCTGTAAATAGCACAAGTAACAAAAAACTAAGGGTAATACTACTCAATGCCAGAAGTCTAAACCTCAAAATGCACGCACTCGAGGCACTCCTCAGTATGAAGAAAATCGATATATGTGCAGTAACAGAAACCTGGTCTAAGGCTCCAGAGAGCACCCTAGCACTACCAGGCTACAGCTCATACCATACATTTTGGCCACAAAACCCAGACCAAAATACAAAAGGTGGGGGAGTATCCATATTCATCAAGGATACCCACACCTCCAGGTTAGTGGCACAGCACGATGCTTCAGAGATTATCCACGTGCAACTAACAACATGCAAAACTGCTATTCAAATTATAGCTTGCAACAGATCACCCACCATGTCCCAGGACCCAAATTCCACATTCCTGGAAACACTGGGAAACATAAATGTCCTACCAAACACCCTGATATTGGGTGATTTCAATTACCCAAACATTAACTGGGAGAACTACTCAACTCTCTTGCCCAACATTTCCTAGAATTTATAAACTCAAATGCCCTGGATCAACTGGTCAACACCCACAACAGAGGTGACAACATATTGGACCTGGTCATCACCAATATGGGTGACCAGTGTTCCACACCGGGGGTCAACCCCTCGCTGGTTACATCTGACCATAAACTAATCACTCTGGATATCCATATTTCACCACCACCCCCGGTCAAAAAAACCACTGTGAAAAACTTTTCAAAAGCAAACTTCACGTTACTTAAGTCGGGAAGTTTCAAAGCCCCCATGCTAAAGGATAATGCTGTCCAAGCTGCAAAATCCTTTACTAATGCACTCTATGGGCACCTACAAGAATGCATGGATTGTGATATCCCAAACAAAACCAAGACTCACTCCTCCAAAAAAAGGAAACCAGTCTGGTGGACCCCTGCCTTAAATAAGCTAAACTAGTACAGAAAAGAGTAAAATCCCAAGAAGGAAAGACATCCCTGATCAGTATCAGCAAGAAACTACATTCCCTCATAAAATCATCCAAGGCTAGCTTCGAAAGAAAAATTGCCATGGACTCCAAAGATAACCACAAGGCATTCTTTAGCTATGTCAAGAATCTAAGTGGCAATTCTCAGATCTGCTCGGAGTTAGTGCAGAATGTCACAAAATACACTGAACCGACCGATATAGCCAACATCCTGGCAGACGGGTTCAGTGCAAACTTCACCTCCCTCTCACCCCCAAAAGGGACCATAACTATACCAGAAGAATGTAGTGCCCCTGAAATCACAAACACTCAGGTTAAAACAGCCCTCTCCAAAGCCAAAAACACAGCATCAGTGGGACCAGACGGTGTCCCAGGCTGCGTCCTACATGAGCTCAAAGATGAACTAACCCCTCACCTAAACACACTGTTTAAACTCAGCCTCTCCATAGGCTATGTGCCCACAGAGTGGTACACAGCAATGGTTATTTCGCTCCACAAAGGTGGAGCCACAACAGACCCAGGGAACTATCGCCCTATAAGCTTGACTAGCTTGTTCTGCAAAGCTATGGAGCGCATCATGGATCTCATTAACAGAGACATTGGGAACCTCCAAACACTGGACCCTACCCAGTTCAGCTTTGTTAAGGGCAGATCATGCCTCCTAAACCTGGTGGACTTGTTTGAGACAGTTACCAAGGCAATAGATGAGGGAAAGGTGGTCCACATAGCCTACCTAGACCTTGCAAAGGCCTTCTACACCATTCCACACTCAGGTATTATAGACAAGCTCACCAGCTTGAACATAAACCCCTACATCATGAGATGGGTTGCCAACTGGATTACGGACAGAACCTACATGGTAAGAGTTGCGGGAGCAAGGTCTGTCTCTAAACTGGTTACAATTGGCATTCCTCAGGGCTCAGTCCTAGGACCCCTCCTGTTCGGCATATACTTCTGAGAGGTACAGGCAAGCACAGGAAGACTATGGCTGACCAAGTTCACAGATGACTGCAAACTAAAGGCTATAATTGACTCTCCGGCTGACACAGACATCCTCCAAAAGGGTCTCACTGAGACAGATACCTGGTGTCAAAACCATGGCCTCAAGCTAAATGCCAAAAAGTGCACAGTCATCCCTTTGGAAAAAACAAAGTACCCATGAACTACCACATAGGTAGTAGCCCCTAAATACAGAAGACGTAATAAGGGATCTGGGGACCCAAGGAGATAGTAACCTCTCCTTTGATAATCACATTGCCAAAGTAGTTAGAAAATCCTTCTATGTGGCCCACCTAATCACAAAAGGGTTTGCATCCAGATTGAAAGAAGTCATTGGGTCCCTCTATGCATCACTCATCAGACCCATCATAGAGTACAATGCCCCATTTGGGATGTACCTTACAAGACACCTGCAACAATTGGAAAGACCACAGAAGTACCTCACCAAGAGGATCACTGGCCTCACGCAGATATCCTATGCAGCTCGACTGAAGAAACTCCAGCTGTACTCGGTTGCATACCGCCTACTCAGAGGTGATCTCTGCCTGACATACAAGGCCATGTCCAACCCAGAATTGATAGATATGCTCCACCTAAAGAAAACCATATCCCCTCGAGCCACATACTCCAGGGATCTAAACATCACCACAACAATAAGTAGGACGTGCTGGAGGGATAGATTCCTGTCCCAGAGACTTCCCATGCTCTGGAACAAGATTCCAATCTACATTAGGCTGAGGTCCTTGCTAACCCTCTTCAAGAAAAACCTTGACAAGTGGATGGGAAAAAGAAAGTTTACCCCAGGGATCACATCAATGGCTCTGCTGGACAGAAGCACAGGGAACTAATCTAAGGGGGTGGCGAAAGCCAACACATTCTGGGTAAGCTTACAAATGCCTTTGGGCAGATAGCGTAGTACCTACCTTTGAACCTATGAACCTAAAAACATACAGTAAAACACACATATGTATACAGAACACATACCCCATACCTATCCCTGGTGTCAGATCAGACACAATGTCTCATTTCCCACTGCCTGTGCAATACATGGATCCAGACATTCAAGTTTCACACTTCATATCCTTCCATAACTGCATGCTGAGGCAAAAGCTGTTGACAAGGTGGAGATGTATACCTAACATTTCTTGTCCCTCTCCCTCATAGGTTGCAACATGTTGCAGACATTGCATAATGCCCAAGCTCCTCAATATATAGCAAAAGACACACATAACATTAATGTCTCAGTTAGTGCAATGGGCTAATGCATAAGTTTATTGTATCAGTGGTGCATGGTTCTTTTCCCACATAATTTTGTTTTCATTTCTTTTTTTTTTTAATATTTTTTTTTCAAAAACAATCTCTGGTATCTAGATGACTAATATCTTTATTGGAAATTTACAGGGTTTGAGTGTTGTGTAGTGCCTTTTAAGATGCTCTCTTTGCCCTGGTGTGTAGTGTTCCCCCTAGCTCCAATCCCTGTACTAAGTGTCCTTAAAGTACAATAATTTACAGTTATCCCCAGTATCTAGTACCCTGTTACCATTCTGCTAAAGTGCCATTAAGGCACAAGGATTATACCAGGTGGCTATTGTTCTATCCACATACTTTTGCAGACTCTGCTCATTAGCTTAAGGGTGTGTACGAATATGGCAGTCACACACACACATGCTCACAAACATACTCACACACACACACACACACACACACACTCACACTCACACACACACACACAAACACACACACACACACATACACACACCAGGCCCATGCATGCATGCACACACACTCAAACACAGAGTGCCCTACCCATGTGCACTGCCATCCATTCACTCAGACACACATACACTTCTGACTGATCCCCTCCATGCCTTCCCTCCTGCTACTCCTTAGACAGACATACACTCATACATGCACTCACACTTACAGCCTCCTCACATAGACTCATGCACACACCTCACATCCCTACCCTTACCAATAAACTCCCCAGAATTTACTTCTACCGAGATGGAGGAACATGGCCACTAATGTGATGAGCAAGAAGCAGCCAGGTCAATCTCAGTGACCAAGTGATTCTAAGAATTATCCACCAAGTAGATTCCTTCCATGAATCAGTTCCAGAAGGGGGTGGAGAGCTCTTAACTAACTAACATATGACTCTAACCCAAACTGCCTCTTTAGTGTGCAGCATGGTCTTGGAGACAGCTCAACATGGTGCTGCTTGTTATTTTACGAAAGCATATTTTGGTCTAGGAATATATGTTTTTATGGACTGTCACACATCTTTACTAATCTTTCAAATGGGAGCACACTTTTGTTTCTGACAGTTTAAAAATTAAGTCTAAACATTCTAAAACTGTTTTTTTTCCTGAGGATAAACTCCATTTAAATCAAATTTTTGTGTTAGAAAAGTGTATTAGAGTTTTTACTAGGAAAAATTACTTTTTACAACTTCTTAAATTTTGCCAGGTTGTGCTGCTTAAATTCTGTGGGAAAAGAAGCACCATTTTTGGCTTTACCATGGAACAAATTACTAGCCCCATGGGCGGTCCTTCTTCCAGCCACAAAAGAAAAAAAAACTCAACTAAACAGCCCTTGCTACTACATTTAGTACACATAGACATGCCATATAACACACCTCTGCAGTCTGATAACTCCAGCAGTACCAAGGATTATTAGGGTCTATATTAGAACACCAAACATTCAAAATGTCTAGTGTTCTAATATCAAACCCTAGCAATCGAAAATTCAAAACATCGAACATTCAGAACAGCGAATTTTTTCCTAAGGAAAAAATTTGCTGTTCCAAAACACATATACACAACACAATCACACCAAACAAACAGCAATCCACACACATACACCTAAACTCTTACACCTAATCCTACACTAAACTATACATACACCACTAACTGTCCACTTACCTTAACTCAAACCATAACCCTAAGGTCCATCACTATCGCGCAGTCACCTCACCTGCGCCCTAACCCTAACTCACCTACCCCGCCCAAACCCTCACATCCACACAATCGCACACTTACCTGACATGCACCTTAACCCTAACTCACCTAACCTGCCCTAACCCTCACGTTCACACAATTACACACTTAACTGAACCCAACCCATAACTTTCCACCAGAGTGCTGAAAATACAGACTCAACAGAAACGGACAACCGAATTCTTTCCCTAGGAAAAAATTTGGTTTTCTGTTTCTTCGATATTTTCAGCGTTTGCTGAAAACAGGTCGATATTAGAACACATTTTAAATGTTCGATATTCTAATATAGACCCGGATTATTACTGCTATTTGGATCTAACTCACATAGGTTCATAGGGTCATAGGTTCATAGGTAAGTAGCAGGCTAGCTGCACTTGGTGGCCATTTTAAACCTTGCCATTTTCCTTAATTTCCATTTTTTTTGCTCAAAATTACCGATTCCATTTGGTTAGAGATTGTCCTTACCCATCCCATAGTCGATAATTATATATTACCCCTAAAAAGAATAATGGGATCATACCATAGATAATTTGATGGGACCCGTGCATGGAGTAAAGCATTTAGAAGCTGCATCTGTCTAATATTAGTACAGGTGGCAGTCCTGGGATACATTTTCTTTGTTTTATGTGGAAGTGGAGAATATTCCACAGCAGTGGTATCCTCTGTGAAATATACCTGCCCCTCCAAACCATTCAGTAGATGTTGCAGACGAGGTTTAGATCCCTAGGCCAAGTATTTCTGATGTCATCTGACTTGTTAATGTGCAGTCTATCTGTAATGGGTCAGAATCTTGTATGCCAGACACAGGCTACCTCTTAGCAGTTTGTAGGATACAGAGTATAGTGACAGGGCTTTGAGTTGGTTCATGTAAGATATGTTGTTTAGGCCTTTTATCCTTTTAGTTAGGGATCTCTGTGGGCATTCCAGTTGCTGCTGGGTCTGGACAGATACATGCCAAAGGGGGGCATTATATTCAATGACTGGCCTAATAAGGGTGGAGTAAAGGGGGGCAATGGCATCCATAGATCTAGACATAATCCCTTTATTTATAAGCTATAGAATATAGAAGGAGTTTCTTACAACAATATACACATGTTGATCAAAAGTTAGGTCACTGTCCGTATAGGTTCCCAAATCCTGAACAACTGGGTCAACTTTTAGGGGTGTATTGTCAATGTGGTAGTTCCCTGGGGTGGATGACTTCCCAAAGGATACAATAAACAGATCACTAAAGCCAATAACTCTGCTGGTGAAGCACTATTCTCTTACACCATAGCCAAATTATGGAACTCCCTCCCACCCACAATTACCTCCATACCATCATGCACCCACTTCAAAACTTTACTAAAAGTGCACCTAAAAACTTGCTAGCTATGCCCTTGCAACTCCCACTCTAAAATCACCCACCCCATCCAACCACTACCTTTCTTTCCACTCCACTAACTACCTTGATTATAGCAAGCTCAGATGCTCATAAGCCTAGTACTTATTATACAGCAGGAACTTCTTATTGTAACATTTGTTAATGTCTGTTATGTACTTCACAGATAAAGATTCTAGTTGTCTACTGATGTACTATGTTCTTCATCTTTAAATATGTTGTAAGTAATTGCTATGTTATATTGTTAATCACTATGTAATCCAATGTAACTACTGTCTGTTTATTTTAACTGTGGAGCTTTTCTCCCCGGGCCTCCGCTGAAAATGGACCTACTTCCAGTCGGACACTCCCGGTCAACAAATGTAAATAAATAAATAAATAAATAAATAATGCATTATTTGGCTTTTAGTCATTTGTGGATTTAATGACTGGTCCTAGCTTGCAGTCATTTGCAAACTAAGTCAGCCAGAGACCTCTGGTATTAACTTTTACTTCAGAAAAGTAGATACCAAACAGGAGAGGTCCCAGTACAGAACCCTGGGGGATTCCACTGGTGACAGGTCTCTTTGTTTCTGAGCCAGTTGGTAATCCAGTGAGTGACATAGGGAATTATTCCTAGTTTATTTAGCTTTTCTGCTGTACATAAGTATGGAATTGTGCTAAAAGCTTTGGCCTGGATGAGATATGCTGTGAGTACTATTTTGACTTCATCTATTGCTTTGGTGATCTTAAAAAATCTACCAGGCTGAGTAAACATCTCTTCCACTTTCTTAAATTATTAAGTTAACTGTCATTATGTGATATGATGTATGTCTACAAATGACTTAAAATATGGGTAAACTCTGCAAGTGACCATTAACATAATTTTTCTACCACAGGCAAGCTTCTCCACACCTGTCATACACGTAGCTTTGACATCTGCCCCTCCAAGATTAATAAAAACAGTATCAAATCTGCAAAACCTTAGGTTAAGTTAAAATTAATTTTCATCAGTTCATTTACATGGACCTTGCTCCTTTGACAAAGAGGAATAAAACTCTGACTTTACCATAGGCGACACAATTTCAGTTAGTGGCTTGGGCACCTACTGAAGATGGAATGGAGGAAAAGAGAAATAATGATTAACTGTTGTCTACACTTTAGGGTGCAGTCAAAAACAGGAGATGTGAAAGAAACAAGGGTTATTCTTGGTGTCCCAGAATAACTGCCAGGTTAGACATACATGCATAGCATGGGGGGGGGGGCTAACTCACTCAGAGGAGTGGTGATGTAACCTATGTCTGTCTTTGTCCATCTCTCATCATATAACAGTACCCAGCAAATAGAGGGCAGGGCATCCACAGCCACTACCTCTGTGTGGAAATATGGAACTTTCTGGCCCTTCTACCCTCAGCTTTGAAGCCAAGGTTATGACTTTCTGCTTTGGGTGTTAAGCTTCAAAATGCACATGTGGACTGCGGTGGTACAGAAGATGACAGGAGGACATAGCAGCCCTCCACTCAGTAATGACAAGGAACTGGAAAGATAAACTAATGAATATCCTTATCAAATACCACCACTTCTAGAAATGAGCATTCATATGGCCATTTTATTTATTTATTTGCATGTGGTTACTGGGAGGGTCTGAATGGTCATGCAAAACCCCTTTTCAGTAAATGCCTGGGGAGAACAGGTCCAAAACCATATTTAGTGAGAAAACAAAATGAAAAAGAGTAGAACAGACATTGTGTGTACTAACAATATTAGGAGCATAGTGATTACAGACTCAACTTAGACCAGAAAGTAATATATATAATACAAGTAATTAATACCAACTGTTACAGCAGTACCGGCATAATTATAATAACAGAAGGAGGTAATATTAAAACAAATGTATCATAATTGCAGCAGTATTTTCAAAAGAAATACAATGTTAGAAAAGCATACCCACTATAAATGGGCTGTAGTAAGTGGTCACAGAAGGAGAGGTTTGGTTCATAGATTAGTACTAAGCTAACTGCCCTTGCGAGCCATTTAAGCCTAGCCAATTATCCCTTGTGAGACTCAAACCCTGCACCTTGTATTTGTAAGGCAAACACCTTAACCATTAGGCCACCCTCCCAATTGAGAAAGCAATATCATCTTTCATATTTACTAGAATGAAATAAGAAGATATATCAACTGTAATAACCACTATAATAAGGGCTGCAAAAAATAAGGCACAAGAAAACTACAAAATTAGGCTCACGTAGTGCCATAGTGTGCTTTTAGGATAAAAAAGTTCAAGTACCATCTGTTAAAGCCCATCAGCAAAGCTCCAAAACAGAAGTCGACAGTCTTGGTAAAGTTTTAGAAATGTCAGTATATTAAATAAAAACTTGAATCACAGCACAAAATACAACGGTTAAGCACTTTCATCCCTAGACACATTGTGGTTTTATCAGAACCGTTTAATCAACTAAATTAACAGGCATAAGAAAAAACTGAATTAAGCAGCTAGACAGGTATTATAGCTGAAATTACATACAAGATTAAGCTATAAGTAACATACGCTATGTATACATGACAAGTATCAGTTGCCAAAGAAGAAAAAGTGAAAAAGGTGAGGGGAGGGTTGCAGTGAAGAAGGAAGTAGTTAGGCTAAGCTGGTTGTAGAAGAGAAGGAACAGAAGTACAGAAAGAGAAAGAGATCCAGAAGTAAATGTTGACAGAGATCCAAAATTACTGAAATGTGTAAAAAATCTAGAGACTTTTGTGTAAAATTAATCTGCATGATCAAGGTTGCATAAAAAACAATTATAGAAGGAGGGAAAATCTAGAGTTACTGATGAAAGGAGAAGGTCTGTTGTTTGAGAGATGGAATAGTGGGGGCTACAACTGATTAATCAGGAGAGGAAGAGCTGGGGCAGAATTTAGAGATAAAGAGATGAGTGTGGAGATGTTTCTTGAAAAGTTTTGAATTTGAGGTTGTCAGAGGACAGATGGCACCTGGTTTCAGAGTATGGTCAATAGCTCTTGACAGTTCTCCACACAAGAAATCTAGACAAATCCTAAAATAATGGCAGTACAAAGGTCCAAAAATAGGGGCAGATTATAAATATTGCTCTTATAAATTTAGAAAGTTGTTAGAATAACAGGATTTGTGTTAGCAGGCATTTTCTGAAGGGTATGAAGTCTGAAACTCAAATTGATGACATTATTTCATGACTTCAACCCTCAGTGACTTGCCAGAAAGCCACAAATCTTATGAGGAACAGGCCAAAAATATGAGGCAAAATCTGGACATTCTGTGAAAATCTGGACAGTTGAGAGATATGGTTTGCCACATGGCATGAGTACAAGTTTTCGCCATTCACATTTGATGCTTGCCTTGGTAGGCAAGGTATTTGTCTTTAGAGTGAAGTTTTATTGTGGGGCAGTATCACTTCATCAATGAGATGAAGGAAGGACATTTGAATGGCTGGTACAGAATAGAAAAGGCTACATTCATTTTTGTGCATTATTGCAAATAGCAAGGAAATTCCATTGATCGATTGAGTGGAAACTTCTTAGCTGTGATAAACTGCAGTGACAACCAGAAAAAAAATTTCCTTAGCTGAGCCAAAAAAGACACTTGAATTTTCATCATTAGGAGTCTGTTGTAAGTTCAAGAAGTTAGGAATTAGTAAAAGGCAGTTTCTACATATTTTTCTCCAAACATCCATACACACACAGCTGTGAGACTATTCACAAATGCAATGAATTAATAATCACAAGTAAAAAGTATCAGTATCACACTAGATTAAGGCAACATTGTATCTTCAGTGCCATTAATTGTGCTCTACTCCAGTGTATGCACAGACTTGTGCAGACATGTGTGCCTGCATACTTACAATTCCAAACGTCTTGGCTCACTGCCAACAGCAGCAATGTACTAATTAATGAAGTTTGGTTATAAATCCAAATTATTATAAAGAAAGTTACAATATTCAGTTTTGAATAACTGATGACTAATGCTAATAATCATAGGTAAAGCATCACTGATTGAGGGTTCACCCACTCTTTGTGAAATTTGCCGACTAGATGATCACTGTCATGCAGAAAACAAGGTATTCTCTAATCATAAACCAAATAAAAAGTTCTTACTACCACATATTCATACACACTGCAGTGATGACCACAGATATAGTACACAAAATGCTGGCACTGCACACCTGAACCATCACCACCTGATGGCTATGCCCCCTAACACCTTTTTCCCCAGGGCAACCACGCCACAGTAGTTACAGCTACCCTCACAGACAACCTATGCCATTTGTGGGTCCATCTGTCATCACACTGGCAGTCAACGTGTGAGTATGAACATAATATAAGAATGTCCAATTTGCTCATATGTTGTACAAAAATGGAGTTAAAATATTTTATTAATGTGGGTTTGGATGGGGCAAAATTCTCCACATGGCAGGTGTAGGGGGCTTACCTCCCAGCAAAAACAGATGCTAGTTGTCTTTGTAATATGTAGGTTCAGTGACATTATTTTTAGTCATGTTGTATCAATGTGCCTACTTTTCTAACTTCTTGTAATGGATTCTAGGACAGGCATAAAGAGCAGAAATGTGATGAAAGGGACCCAGAGTCAGCAGTGGCCTTGCAACAGCCTTAAGGTGTGCAGGAGTAAAGTGGGCAGGGGGATAAATTAAGTGTGCAGAGGGATAAATTAAGCTAAATGAGAGAGGAAATCAGCAACAAGACAGAACAGTGGAGTGATTTTGTAGCTGAGTAAGAGATTAGTTAACAGCTGAGGGAAGAAGCACATAGAATAGACAATAAGAAGGCTGGAAGTGGTTGTAGTCAAGGGAAATGGTTACATATTGGATATTTACTGCTGCAAGGCAGAAAGAGTGATGAAAGGAAGGAATGGGATAGGGAAGACAGATTTTTGTAACTTATACTCAGTCACAAAGGGGAAGAACAAATTTCAGTGAAACCAGTCCTTGGCTTTAACAGGGACAATTTATGTGGTAGCAGGTAGGGCCTGAATGTGACAGGGATTCCAGGAGAGGGGGTTGAAAATATTATTCGTAGAAGTATTACCTGTGTTAGGAACCAGCACTGAGGAAGAAGAGGAATGAGAAACACAACGACTCTCTGTAGCAGTAGACAAGGGAGAAAGACTTGTGAATGAAAGGAGGATAAGGAGACATCTGGCAAAGTGACAAGCTCTATGAAAGAGACAGACACCATCTTAACCCAGATTGGGCTGCAGTACTTAATACTAGGGATGAGAAGTTTTCCCTCAAAATGACTGCACAGTATGACATCTTAGTCAACAAATATGTATTCATATTGGTAAGTTATAAACACACACACACACACACACACACACACACACACACACACACACACACACACATATATAGGGTAGTAATTTGTAAGACTTACTTTTGAAAGCAGTGGACAATTTTTAAATGGTCAAATTTCTCAGAGATGAAAAACAGGAACTGACTGTCACCCATCATTTCTTTGTTCTTTTTTCTGATCATAGCAAGTTACTAGGCTATTGGTCCTGAGGCCCTTATAAACCTAGCTAAGAGTTAAGCCAATGTTTAGACAAGTCAGCACCCAAACCCCTGTCCAACAGGGACACAGGTGGAATCCCAGGGGTGTATTTTCTGTTTCCCATCCAGTTATCCAGGTTGCGCTTAAAAAGGGATATAGGATCATAGGAAGTTACTAGGAAAATATCTGGATATTTCTGAATTAGAGCACTGAACACCATTACACAAGCTAACTGCCTTAGTCTTTTTAGCCATAGAAGCTGCTTAAATAATTGCTTAATTTCCCTTCCCTGCATTCCAATCATGCACATAAGGCTGTGACTCTAACCACTTGGCTAAGTGGATATGCTTGCCAATCATCAGTCTTCTCATGACTAATTGGACAATTTATTTCCTTCCACCCAAAAAAGTAGAGTGAAGTGTAGGAAGATGTAATTCAGACAACCATCAGAGTTTTTTTAGTTTGGCCTTAACACCTCCCCTGGCAATGGACATACGGACATGATTAGGCAAGAGCCTTTTTTGCATCCCTGAATATATTCCAAAAAGGCTACCATGCAAACATGACCAGGCCTGCATGCTGCATACTATACACCTCTTCTTCAGTATGTGCCAGGATTGTCG
Source organism: Protopterus annectens (assembly GCF_019279795.1). Lineage (NCBI taxonomy): Eukaryota > Metazoa > Chordata > Ceratodontiformes > Protopteridae > Protopterus > Protopterus annectens. Next base: position 887,753,899 of record NC_056745.1, read on the forward strand.
TGTGCCAAGCTACCTTGTGGGCAAGCCAGTATCAACCCCTCACTCTCACCCTCATCTACCTGGTTTGTCCATCACATGAGCTTGTAGGTGATCTCAACTTGTCTGAATCACAGTCACAGCTTCATCACTTTATGCCAGGACTGCATTACTCATATTTTTGATCACTGAAAAATTAATTTGCATTGCAGAATTTTGGCGCTACAGTGATGGGAAAATGTGAAATATTCTTTCCACCAAAATGCAGTAAACTGAGGTGATTATAAAATTCAAAGAGTTTTGCCTCATCTAAAATACTTTCACTTTTGCTATATGGGTGATGCTAGTATTTCAGACTTTTTTTCTTTTAGCTACTGCATTTTATGCCATTTTAGCATTGTAGTTGTAAGAAAGGGATGAACTATTTTTAGTAGTGAAGTCAGTGACATATGGCTATTATATCTATTTCTGGCATCACACCATTGCTAATGTTATCAAAAGTGTTACTTTCAAATAATTGGCTGACCTCTGATAAAAAATATTTACTTTCTTGATGAAAGAAATATCTAATATCTTATTTTCATCAGACTAGTGATTAAAGCTTAAATGTGATTTTGATAGCCCACATTGTTCAGCAATAAAGCAAGTATCATTTCAAAATTGTGAATCAGTCCACTCAGCTGTGTAATAAAGTAATGTGGATGTCAGCCCTGAATGACTCAAAAAGATCTTATTATGATAAAAATAATTACACTAATATGGTTCACATACTGAAAGAGCAGCATTGAAAAAGCAGTGTATACCTGCTAAAAGTGGAAACATCATTTCAAGGTAATTCACAGTGCTTAGATGCACTACTGCACTGGAATTCCATCATGAGAGTTACCTTGGTTTAGTACTGGTGCGTCCATGCTTGTTGCTCCTGACAAACCTGCTCTAAGTCACTGGCTCCAAATGACAAGTACTCTTACTCACACTAGCCTGATTAAACTTAATTACCTAACCCCCCCCCCACTGCCCAACTGTGCTGAATTGCAGAGTCCAAGCAGAGCTTTTAACTCTAATCCTAAAATTCCTACCCATTGCCTAACCCTAACTGTAGCATTCCCCTTTCTGCTCCCTACCCCTAAAGTCCCGAATCATTCTCTAAACCCACAACTCCACTCCCCTTTCCCTAAACCTAAAGTCCTTAACCACTCTCTAAACCTAAAACTCTTCCCCTGCTCTATAAGCTTTCTTTTCCTTACCTAAAGTCCCTTCTCACTTCCTATGAGCTACACACACACTTCCTAACTATAAATTTCCCTCTCACTCCCTAACCATAAACTTCCCTTTCCATTGCTAACCCAAAAATTCCCCTCCACCTCTTTAAACTTAAAGTTCTCAAATGCTCTCTGAACCTAAGCTCTCCTCGCATTCCCTAACCCTAACCGCCCACACAAGCTCCCAAAACCTAAATCCCTCTTCCGGTTGCTGTTGAGAACCTGCACTCCAACCCTGACCAAATCTTAGCAAGCAGCTGCTGCACTTATCTTATTCAAACGTGGCCAGTATGTTTGAGCAAGGTGAGGCAGCTCCACTCTCTCTGCATGACTGCCACACCTCACCCAAACATGTAGTCAAGTTTGAGTGTGAGAGATAGCCCATGTAAGTTGTAAGATGTCCAGGTCTCTAGATTTGAGATAGTGGCCTTCAAGCACCTGTGCTGTAATACTTTGAATCTAGCAGAAACATTTTATTCTTGACAATTTCTTTGCTTTGAGTACTTTCTTTTGACAACATTGAAAGATAAACAGTTACTGACTAGTTAAGATTAATATTTTTCTTGGATTTCTCTGATTAAGAATGCAGATAAAATGCTATGGCAGGATTATGAATAACCCTTAAGAATGGCAAAAAATATAAATGTATTTACTGAAACTTCTAATCTCTTATTATTATTAGCCTACCATCATGACTAGTTTTTGCTCTACCACAAAAATGTAAACACACGCTCAGAAAAAAATCAAAATATTGATTTTAATAATACAAAACAAAGGTATTAAGTTATAAAATATTAAAAGTACTTATAAAACTGTACTCCAGTGTCATACCAACATATTCACAGTCATTAATATTTAAAATATTTATTGAATGCAAATGCACAGTATAAATACTAAGCACTTCTTCCTATTTACAAACCAAATAACTCAATACTTGTTTCCTGTAAAAACTGCAATGTTCTTTTCTAAGATGCAAAATAATTGCTTATGTAAGCTGAAATAGGATACTAAAGAATCATGTATATATGCAGTATAGAGCATAGCACTGAGGTTAATCAGAGTATCTTTAATTGATGGCAGGTATGTAGCCAAGAAGACTGAATGCTGTAATTAAACCAAAAGGTGCTTCAACAAAGTGTTAGTTTAAGGGCGTGCACACTAATGCAACCAGCTTATTGTATGTTTTTTATTTTTTATATTTTTCCCCTAACAGATTTGTTTGTTTTTCAATTGACTTGTACAGGTTACAGGTCACAGTAAAGGTGGGAAAAGTTTTGAAATTATTTATTGTGGTCTTATTTCTTATATCACAAAAATCTGGCATTTTAACAGGGGAGTGTATACTTTTTATATCCACTGTAGGTTTGGTCTGGCAGTACTAACTTGTTTAAAAAGGAAGCAAGTAACTGACTAAATAAATAGTGTTGTTGCCTTTAGCCATATGTTGGGGTGTATTTTACATCTTACATAAGATTTTACTGCACATCTTAGATAAGATTTACTGCATCTTGTGGGGACAGAGGCCCAAAAATGGAAGCAGATTTTAAATATTGGCCTTATAAACTTAGAAAATGAAAAAAAAAGTAAAAGATTTTGCATTAGCATGCATTTTTTTTGAAGGATATGAAGCCTGAAACACAAATACCTGTCATTATTTTGTGACGTCCATCCTCAATAATTGGCCAGAAAAAAACAAGTTTAATGAGGAAAAGAGTAAAAATATCAGGTGAAAATCTGGATATTTTGCAAAAGTCTGGACAGTTGAGAGGTGACATGACTTGGTAGCAGAGGCACTAGTGTATGAGATGTGCAAATATGTAATATTACTGTTTGACTATGCAGTTAGCATATGCCTGATCATGCATACTTGTTCTCCAACAAATCTACTTATAGCTACTGCCATGAGCAAAGAAACATGGACTTTTTCCCGAAAACCAGAAAGTATGGTTGTTGATAAATATATAGTTTCTTAGTATGCTTGGGATGTGCCATGACAGGGACTGCTGTAATAAAATGCCAACACAGTGATGTAGCAAATATCTTATAGTGCTACAAGGTAAATGACTGTTCCATGCAAAATCATGCTATTGTATGCTATTAAAAATTAAAGTGCTGTTTTCACAGAGATTTTGAGATTATTGCTGCTATGTGTTTCCATGTGTGTGTGTGTGTGTGTGTGTGTGTGTGTGTGTGTGTGTGTGTGTGTGTGTGTGTGTGTGAGAGAGAGAGACAGCGAGAAGAGAGAGAGTCAGCATACTGTATCTGTGTCTACAACAATTCTCAAGAGGCATTCATCACTTTCTAGCATTAAGCAGTTGGGGTTGGCATAATGATTAAAGTGTTCACCTCATAGACAAGAGGTACCGAGTTTGATTCTTATCAAGGGAAATTGGCTAGGCTTAAAATAGCCAACAAGCGCAGAGAGCCTAGTACTTACCTATGAACCTGTAATCATTCTTAGAGTTGATATAGAAAATTAAGACTGGTCCATGGGTTAGTAGTTTCAGGCTCCATTTGTTTACTGTATGACCTTGATCAAGTCATTTAACCTGACAGTATTGTGCAAGTCTCTATAACTGTTTCATAGAATTCATGCCTAGTACTTACCTATAAACTTAGATGCATGAGAGACTCTAGTGTGTGCAGTCAAAAATTCCACTGTGCAATTTAAAGGATATACAGACAAAGTAACACTTAAGATAATACAACTGTAGCAGAAGAATAACCTAGATGAACCCTGGTATAGGCTGTGCTGTCTATACTTCAGCCAGGGATTTTTCCTAGTTTTTATGACCCACCCAGTTACTCATTCCCTCACTGTGGCTGTATAGCTTCATCTGAGGGGTGGTTGTTCAATGAAGAAGTGTGACATCTCACCTCACGTCTGCAGTAGCGCAGCCATAAACCCACTTTATTCTTCCTTTTGAACTACACCCTAGCACTTAACATCTCTAACCTACACTAGGGATCATCTTATGAGGATCTCCCACACAGCCACACCTCTTACTTGGGCCACGCATGCCCTATCCCTTCCCTGCCAGCACTCCAAGTGGCCAAGTCTTTAATTGAATCCAGGGCTCCTAGGCTATAGTCAGGCCTTCATCCTTCTACATCATAGCACTGGCACAGTTATGTGATGTATAGTTAAAATGACCCATCAAAATACAATTTTTGTCCTCAATGGTAGTTTAGTAAGCACATTTGAAAATCTTTCATGGTCCTCCAGGGATATGAAGGGTTAACTACTGAAGGCTATGAATTGATACTTGTTCATGATTATGTTTATTTGAAATTAAATAATCTTTTTTTTAGAGGGGTCATAGGGAACCTGTCTAGAGATAATTGAGTCTCTGATACGTACCAATAGTTTTGCACAATTTCCACTAGGTCTGAGTATGTGATAGGTCCTGAAACTTGATAAGGAGGGAATGCTGTTTTTATATATTGAAACCAAGTCACTGTTATAACACAGATATGGATGGGCTCAAGTTTCAGGAGCCTTGTGATCTAGACATTTATTGTTCAAACTTCTTACATTTGTTTGATTGCTTTGTTCAAGGAAAGTAATACTTGTTCACTGAATATTTTTAAAGCAAGATGTGACATTTTGACTAAAATGCCATATGTGTTTATTTCTTCTTGCAACAACAGTTTGATTGCTGGAAACCACATGTTATAAACGTGATCGAAGTTATTAAAAGCAGATTTGAAATGAATATTCTGGTGCCTTATACTAGCATGTCCACTGTTTGTACCTGTCTCTCATTTGAATGAGCCAGTGAATGTTACTGACATAGCTTTTCCTAAATGCATAATTAGAAAATATACAATATACCACAGCCATGATTCAAACTGAATGGTAAAATCTGTGTCATGTCACTCATCAGCACACTGGAAAGTTCCTAACAAACAGATGGCTAGTTTATGTGGCTTATTGGAGCACAACAATGAACTTACGAATGTTTATTAAACCGCAGATGAAACAGGACTGCGTAGAGCCAAGGATGTAGGATGTTATTATGTTGTCAGGTAATATAAACTTTATTCTTTATGAAGTGCAGCCTGACTTGTAAATACATCTAATATTCAAGTATTGCAGTTATGTGAAAGAAAAAAATAAAATAAAATAAAATAACAGAATTAGACAAGTTACTCTGCCAGCTAAGTCTGACAAAGATAAAATTAAAAACAGAGAAACACAGTGACAAAATCATTTTGATCCACAGCAGTTCATTTTAGGCACACCTAAATTTCTGAAGCTTTTAAATATTGTTGCAGCAATTTGCAAGATTTAGAGAAAGCATTCTTAACCAGGTAAAATATATGTTCCATGGCAGACTATTGGTACAGTTCATGACAAGTAGAGACTATTTTGTTAAGGTTGCCTGGAATTAAAATATGTACAAGTTTAACAGTGCAAACATTACATTTAGCAGTCTTTTTACTATACATACATACCAGAGTTAATAATAATCTAATGTTCTGTGGAGCAGATTTTTACTTTCCAATATTACAAAAACAAATACCTTTCCTTTATTTAAACTACATCCCTGCAGTTTTGTTCAGCAGGGTGATGGCAGAAACTGTATTAACAGCGTGCAGCTGTTTTTACTCAAAATATATATTATGTGTGTCAGGGCTGGACAGTCAGTAGAGGATTTCACATGAAAGAAATAAGAAAAAAAAAACAACAGATATGCTCTTCCCAAGTGCAACATGTTCTTTCACGTGATTTGCTGTGCAATTTCTGCATTACAGAATGCATATGGCACATCTGCTGTTACCACAGCAAAGAAAGTACTTATGCAGATAAAAGAACAGAAGGAGGAAACATGAGTTTCAGACTGTTATATCGTGGATCCATTGCAGCTTTCTTTGGCATAGAAATCAGCTATCTGTGCTTCTACTCTTTGCTACTTTATTTACCTTGAGACATTAATATCCTCAAACAGTTATAATCATTACTTGAGTTTAAAGTCATCTATATTAAATATATATTACTATTCATAATAGATCTTATGATTCTTTCACTGTTCTTGTTTCTACATATAGAATACAAAACTCACCTGTTTGCCTACTTGCATGAGGAATATATAGATAACATTCTGTAAACCTTTCCACTAAGAAATAGAAACAGCTCCTTCCAAATGTTTATTGTGGATTTTGAAATTCTTGGATATGAAGTGGCCACTATTTCTATAATGTCATAACCCCTTCTAGAAAGTGCCAAATACCATTTTTTTCAAGGAAGCCAGAAGGTTGTAAAAGATGGTGCAAGCTTATGTGTGACTGACAATAGCATATACCATGCAAAACAATTATGTAATGAGCAAAAACCATATAATCTTCATGGTGATTTATGTGTGGCATTTACTATTTTGTACACATAGCCCTCAGTTTTGGTATCTCCCCCTCACTTATGTGCCAAGCTTTAATTAATTAATTCTCATCCCCAGAAGTTCAGTTTGGGGTCTATAGTCTGATCCTTGTTTTGTAGTGGAATCATTTCATCAGCTTTCAACGGGAATCGATCTTGCAGACTTGGGCGATTCCTTCCAGGTTCCTATGCTGCATGTGGGACTTCGGCTGTTCATCTTGGTTAGAGAGGTTTGCCTTCTTGTGCTGCTGTCTGATTCTTCTTCATGTAAAGCCTGCTGCAGTTTTTGACAACAAGGGAAGCACTGGATAAAATCTTGTAGAAGGTGTCCACTGAAGAACATATAAATCCATGGATTGCAGCAGCTGTTTAAACTGGCCAGCAGTGCGGAGACTGTAACAGCAGTGTTTTCAGACTCTGGAATAAGAAAACAAAATTGTATTAATGCTGTGGTCACATGTGTTACAAGATGTTAAGAAAGAAACAAACTGTTCCATAGTATGATGTATTTAAAATCATAATTATGTACTTGTGATGGACTAGTTTCAATGGCAGTAAACATGGAAAGCTAATTAAGCACAGAAAACATTCTTTCTAATGAAGCAGAATGTAGGGCCACAATTTCAACATGACACATTCTCTGTTATAAAATTATATATGTTTCCTTTAAATTGCACACTGACTGTTTTGCTCAACATCACCCATTTTCAGAAAAATATTATTTCTATTTATTATCATCACATGAAGACTCTGTTATCAGTCAACTAGCTGCACTAGAGAAGAAACATGTTTTCAGTCAGCAAAATGTCATGTTTTTTCCATACTTCCAATGTACAAGGACTCACAGGTGCAGGCTGTTGTGAAGCACAGCATTTCCTTCCATATTATTAAGAACACATTCTGAGCATCTATTTTAATCTACGGTACATTTTAAGGATCAAAGCCTGAAATGCATGACTTAGCATAAGACCACACTTTGGCATTTCATTAATTTTCATATATAGAACAGCAAGTTGTGATTCAGAAATCTGTACCACAATGCAGATGTGGCTGGTATGGCAGCCTAAAAACTTGTGCTATGCATAACATACTACAGTATGTGAATACTGAGTACTGAATATAAACATGAAAGCATACATAAATGAGTAATAATGCTACATGAGATACTAAGAAATATGTAAGCAAGAGAGTACTGAGCGTAAGCATTACAATATATATAAATGAACAGCACTGATGCAAGACATACTAAGAAGTAACTAGACATGTAAACGAGTACTGAGCATTAGCAAGACAGCATGCATAAATGAACGCAATGATGCAGGGCATAGTAAGGTATACACAGACCTGTGACTACTGAGTGTAAGCATGAGAGCATGTATAAATGAATGCAATAGTATATGAGAAACTGAGGAGTATACAAGCACATGTGTACTGAATGAAAACATGGGATCCTGTATAAAGGAATGCAGTGGTAAATGAGATATTAAGACGTGAGTACTGAATGTAAGCGTGAGAGCATGCATAAATGAATGCAATGATACATAAGATACTAAGGTGTACACAGACGTGAAAATGGAATATAAGCGTGAAAGCATGCATAAATGAATGCACTAGTATATGATATACTATGTGTACACAGGTATATGAGCACTGAGTCAAGCATGAGAGCATGCATAAATGAATGCAATGGTACATGGGATGCTAATGTGTACACAGACATGTCAGAACTTTGTATATGCATGAAAGCATGCATAAATTAATGCAATGGTACATGGGATGTTACTGTGTACATAGACATGTCAGAACTTTGTATATGCATGAAAGTATGCATAAATGAGCAGTAATGATACAGAGGTACTAAGACATACCAGGTCACATGATTAATCATTGCAATAATGTGACTCATTTATAAGGCCTATAGTGTAGATTTCTGGGGGTTCTGGCATAAAAATCTACTGTAGTAATGTCAGAAGAAAAGGTTTAACAAGATGGTCAAGCACTCTAAATTGGCCCTAGGTGTGAGTGCGTGCATGCCAGTGTGTGGTGCATCCTTTGAGGACAGCTTGCCTTGGGCTATAACCTGATCCTGTAAAATCTGTACATGCTACAGGAACAATGAATGCTGAAGGGTGCTCATTGCTTGATGTGCTGAATGCACAGCAGTGATAGGGTTGCCACCATTTCAAATGGCCATAGTGGGACATTTTCGGGACACACATCAGATTTTACAGGCCGACACAAACCCACGGTCAGTACAAGGGATAGAACTTTCCTTTTTTGCCTAAATATAAGCTTATTCTTATAGCAGTTTAGTTGCATATCCTGTTTCTTGTAACATGTAGGTATTTTAGATACAGACAGAACTATTGTATGCAACTATTACATTACATATGGGACATAATTATGTCCTACAATCTCAGGACATTTGCCACGTTTAATATTTTTGGTCAGGACACAACTGCCCAAAGAGGAACTGTCCCTCACAAAGTGGGACAGGTGGTAACCCTAAGCAGTGAATCCAGGACTATTGAATAAGTTTAGCCTGTCAAAGACTTGGGTGTCATACTTCATCATTCCTTTTCTATCGATAAATACCCTGACTTGACCTACCAATTAAAAGTGCAATCAAGCTATGGGTGTCTGCTTGGAATCAAATCTTTCCTCTCAACTCCACAAAAAATCAATTTGACTACTTCAGTAATGCCCCCATACATGTTTCTTGGGTCATTTCCACTCACAGGGTCTCAAAACACTCTCTAACTAAATTTACAATATATAATAAAGTATTCAACATTTGCTGTAATTATATAGAAAACCACTATATAACCCTCAATAACTTAAAATGTTAGACTCTTACAAGAAAATGCATTGTATTCAACTAACCTATATTTTCAGCCTTGTTCATGATACACCCAAACTACAGCTAAATAAGCATAGCATAAGTCTAGCAAAAAATGAAGATCAATTCATTCAAAAACATCAGCTCCATTAGGACTCTCAACGCTTTCTGTGATGCAGTTTTCTACACATCTAAAATAAAAACTGGAACACGCTGCCCGGAGCTTAACCCGAAAAAAAAATATTCAGAGGCAAAGCTCATAACCTACTCTTGAACCATACAATAAAAAACATGTGCAACCTGTGAAGGAATCACACAACAACTTTAAATTATCATGTTTTTACAGCTTATTTTTTATTTTTATTTTATTTTATTTTTCATTTGTTGACCGGGATAGTCCGACTGGATACATGTCCATTTTCAGCGGAGGCCCGGGGAGAAAAGCTCCAACATAGATACATTACAAAAATGTTACATATAGTAAAATATTTATGAGAAAAAAATTTACAGACTTGTTCAGTCATGCTAGATATAGCTATAGCAAATACAGAAATTCTTTTACAGACTTTTCTTTTTACAGACTTGTTCAAACATGCTAGCTTAAAATACAACAAATACAGATTATAAGTTTAGTTTATATCCATAGATCCTGTTGTGATTACAGGACCCATACCTCAGGTAAACATTTACAAGTGATGTTCATCATAATAAAGGCATCTATTTGTAGTCAGATTCAGTCAACAAGTATAGAGTTAGATCATTTCCATAATTAAAAGGTTTAGTTTCTCTACTAGAGTGAGTCAGAGGATGTTAGTACCCTAGTTTAAAGGAAGGAGCTAATCAGGGCTGGGAGCATGGACATGTAATTTGAAATGAAGTTTAGGACTCTTTTTGAATTGGGCTAAGGAGGTCGCAAGATAAGGTTGTTAGGGAGGGAGTTCCATATTTTACCTACGGCATTAGTGAATAGAGAATTACCAGCTGAATTACAGGATTTGATTGTTTGGACAAGCAGTCTATTTGATGAGCGGAGTGAGCCTAGATTGCTGTATGGGATTTTAAATGCTTCTATAAGTTGGTTTAGCTGGAGAAGGCTTGGCAGTTCTATCCAGCCAAGGTTTTTTAAGTTAAGGCAGTGGTGTGTCCTATAGGGCATGCCAGTTGCAAATCTGGCTATACGACTATAGCAACTTTGTTAAGGTCAGATTTGCTAAGGTTAGTAAGCATGGGAGAGGCATAAAGAAGGGTAGAGAGAAGATGAGAGTGGGCAATGGTTGCTCTAACCATTGGAGTTAGGAAGGATTTTATCCTGTACAGTGACCCACGTTTCTTGTTTATGGATTTAATGGTTTGGTTAATATGCATGTCAAATCTAAGATTGTTATCAATAGTTACTCCTAGGAGTTTTGTATAGGGGTCAGGGGAGATGATAGTGCCATTGTTAGATTTTATGGTAAAGGATGTTGTTGAGGTATTGCGAGTGGGAGAGAAAAGTAGTAGTTTGGTTTTGTTTGGGTTTAAGATCAGGCGACGATCAGAGAGCCAGCTTTCAACTATGGTAAATATATTCTGGGTTGTTGATAGTAGGTTTACTGGAGAGGTGTCAGAACATACCGGTGTAGAGTCATCTGCATATTGAATGCAAGTAGCGTCTGGGATGGCTGTGTGGAGATTAATAAAGACTGAAAAAGAGACTTTACTTAAACTAGACTAATCCCAAAAGTAGAGAGAGACTATCAATTCATAAGAAATACAACGATTTTAAAGAAATCATTTAGCAAGAGCCAGTATGAAGCACCCGATCTGTTTAGTGGCAAACGAGATCTGGGGAATTCCCTAGGGCATCATGGGATAAGGTGCAAGCCACAAGTTAGTTGAAGACCTCAAGCTTTTGTAAACAGCCGAGTTGGAACCAATGATCGGTTCCAAACCCAACCAGTAAAGAATGAAGGCAAGATAGGACAACATCACGTCATTTCTTTCAAAAAAAATATTCAGGCCACTTACATCCAGAATGGGCTTGAGGTGCTTTCATTCCTATGGCACTAAAACGACCTGAAGTAATATCCAGATGCTTTCAGATCTGGCGTGACCTCCCACAAAGGCTCCTTTTAAGAGAAGACTGACGGCTCACTTCTTGCTTTTCATTTCTGATGGAGTGGGATGTCAGCCAAACGTCACCGTTAGATGTGTGGTAAGTGCAGAAACTGCATACCCTCTGGATATCGCTCTTCGTTATCCACCTGCCCTTTATGACAGCCAAACACACAGGAAAATGGAAGATAAAAAGTCCCCATCCTGCCTTCAGCGTAGGACAGTCAAGCAAAGCTTCAAGGAGTCTGCTATTGTCTGCTAGAAGGTGGACTTTGGCCTTCATGTGGCAGCTGAATGCCCATCCCCTCAGGGAGGAAGACCTTTCTAGAGATTTCTCTCAGCAATACGATTCCTACCAGACTACTAGTTCTTTTGCTACTGCCCATCTCTGAGCCACACCTACTGGACACTCCTTTGCTTCCTTGAAAATAAGCACTGAGGAGGTTGAAAATCCACACCACCACCACAAAAAAAGCAATTTGTCTATTCTATTTTTCTAAAGTTTATTAGGTATGCCATTACCTCCTCAAGGACAAAAATTAAGGGCCATGAAATGTGGAATTCATAAAGATTACATTTGGTGTCCTCTTAAATCAGAAACTGAGACAAGCATGTCAATGCATTTGAATGGTGAATCCAGCAAATGGTTAACATTTTTGTGAAGCAGTAGGCTACTCTCACCATCACACTCACTAATGAAGAGAAAGCTACCAGCTGGGCCATTGTTTTTAAATTAGTTACAGTTCCATGGCAACTACATTGGCTGACTCACTGAATTCATTAGATCTTGCTAGAACACAATCATATGAGGCAAGTAGTTTACGGCCCTCACTGAAAAAAAATGGAGAACTCAGTCCTGCTTCTCTAATCGGTCCACAGCCAAAGATTCCTTACTGGGGCAGGGTAACCCACAAGGTTCTGGAATGTAGAGGCCTTTTACGGGCACTATACAACCAGAGTCCAGTTTTTTAAGGTCTAACCAAAAGTTCCAATCTTAAGATGTCAGAAGGATAATCTCAGGCACCTGGGAACTGGAGCCACTATACTGGGATTTACTGCACTACACTAGTGGCCATCATTAAAGGAACTACCCAACTGGTGGATAAAATGGAAAAAACTTAAGCACTGCTTTCTGCAAGGAGGACACGGGTTTGTGGGCTATACCCCACATCTGTGTCATCATCTTTAATACTTCCACAAACCAAGGATCACTGAGGGGATGGTACAAAATCACCACCATTCTCATCACCAACACATATTTTAGCTCGCACTGTAAGACAAAGTACTTCCGCTTGCACATAGATTTCCTTAGAATCTTCAGAGGTGCAGCCAGAATTAGACAGGGTTGCTGTAGAGAGCCTTGGGCCCATTTATCCTGCTATATAACAGCCAAGGATCCAGGAGAGGACTATTCAGTCATTTACACAGGCACTGGTATGAGGGAAGGAAGGTGCTCTTATTGTTCCACATCCAATAACAGTAGGTCTCTCCAAATGACATCATAGATGACTGCGATTATTAATTTCCGAGAAATTATACGTTAGTCTAATGGGTTCAAAACTGTTTGGGTCTAATGTTATGATGTGACGCACTCCTTTTGTGAATTAGTATCAGTAAAGCCTACTGGGTACTTTTCCGTTACTGGGGCAACAGTTCTCAGATGTAACTCTTATGTAAACACAACTGTCTTACATTCCCTCTACAAAATGTGGAAAGCTTACAGCTTCAATTTGGAAGGTGATGCTTACAAAAATATTTTTACTGCATATGACTCAGATTTATTTATTGCAGACAGTTAAAATTCATAACACCGAATGTGTGACAAGCCCTTTCACTGCTGATGGGAAGTGTGTGGAACTGTCAAAAATAAAAATATTCCTCACAATGAGGCACACTCAAGAGGTATGCACATAAAACAGAGCATACTTATTAACCTCTGAGTGCAACAAATCTGAAAATAATGGGAGGACAAAGACCCAAAATAGGGGATTAAAATGTTACCCATACAAACTTAGAAAGTTGTGGTTTTGTGTCAGCATTCTTTTCTGAAGAATTGAAATTATATAGTAACATCAATCCTCTGCGACTTTCCAGAAAACCATACGTTTTATGAGGAATAAACAAAGAATATGAGGTGAAAGTAAGAGGTATGATCTAGTATAGTCTAGAAATTGCTTCAAAATTTTATATGAGGAACTCTGCCACACGATGCTCACTAAACTATCACATTTAGTAATAACCATTTTAACACTGCTTTCACCTTGTTTGGAGGCTCATCTTAAATGCAAAGCAAATATCTGATACAGAGCCTGTTTCTCCGGTGTTGGCAGTTTGTGTACAGTATTGATGACATAAGTACACAGAGCAACACTCCAAAAAAATCAAAGATTATCACCCAAGTAACGTACGTTTACTAAAAAATGAACATACTCTAGCTGCATTTTTAATGTAAATGTACTATTTTTTACCTCTTCTGATCCATCCTTCATAATTTATTGTGTTGCCAAAAGAAAAAAATATTCAAATAGCACTATGCCTTTACACAGTACTGACAGGTGTGTATAGTTACACGCTCCTCTGTTTTGAATATGTCTACATCTAACCCCTCAAATATTCTTCCTATTTAAAACTTCTAGTAATTAATTAATTAATTAATTACTCGATTAATTAATTTTATTTATCAGAAGACGGATCTGATCATAATAGAACATTTTCAGTCCTATCCTGGATGATCAAAAAATGCAAAGAGAACTAATTCTGTAAAGTACAGTGGCAGTGATAAAGACGACTTAAATATTTGTAAAATCAAAACACTGGCAAAGAAATTGATTTTGCAAGTCTCAAAAACAGCATTCCTTGCTAGTTATTGACAATGTTTACAATAAAGAAATAGCAGTGGAGAGTGGATTGCAGAGCTAGGCCCTAATGGCAGAATCAGGGCAATACCTAAAGTTAGTTTGAGAAAATTCAGTATTAAGTATGGGTGGAAAAAGATAAATTAAAGGTTAAGGTGGGGAAAAAGGCTGCAGAAAAGCAGTGGTTTGTATGTGCATTAGGCTTACATATAAAATTAATGGGTTTTATGATGGGTGATTTTTTAATGTATATCCACAGCTAAATGAGAGAGTGAGATGGGCTGACATATATTGTCATCTAGTCTACTCTGGCTTTTATTTCACTTTTGCCGTGTGCATATTTTTAGTTAGCTAGAATTTGCACATTTTTCACATATTTTATTTCTCTGTGTGTGTGTGTGTGTGTGTGTGTGTGAGAGAGAGAGACAGCGAGAAGAGAGAGAGTCAGCATACTGTATCTGTGTCTACAACAATTCTCAAGAGGCATTCATCACTTTCTAGCATTAAGGAGTTGGGGTTGGCATAATGATTAAAGTGTTCACCTCATAGACAAGAGGTACCAAGTTTGATTCTTATCAAGGGAAATTGGCTAGGCTTAAAATAGCCAACAAGCGCAGAGAGCCTAGTACTTACCTATGAACCTGTAACCATTCTTAGAGTTGATATGGAAAATTAAGACTGGTCCATGGGTTAGTAGTTTCAGGCTCCATTTGTTTACTGTATGACCTTGATCAAGTCACTTAACCTGACAGTATTGTGCAAGTCTCTATAATCGTTTCATAGAATTCATGCCTAGTACTTACCTATAAACTTAGATGCATGAGAGACTCTAGTGTGTGCAGTCAAAAATTCCACTGTGCAATTTAAAGGATATACAGACAAAGTAACACTTAAGATAATAAAACTGTAGCAGAAGAATAACCTAGATGAACCCTGGTATAGGCTGTGCTGTCTATACTTCAGCCAGGGATTTTTTCTTGTTTTTATGACCCACCCAGTTACTCCTTCCCTCACTGTGGCTGTATAGCTTCATCTGAGGGGTGGTTGTTCAATGAAGAAGTGTGACATCTCACCTCACGTCTGCAGTAGCGCAGCCATAAACCCACTTTATTCTTCCTTTTGAACTACACCCTAGCACTTAACATCTCTAGCCTACACTAGGGATCATCTTATGAGGAACTCCCACACAGCCACACCTCTTACTTGGGCCACGCATGCCCTATCCCTTCCCTGCCAGCACTCCAAGTGCCCAAGTCTTTAATTGAATCCAGGACTCCTAGGCTATAGTCAGGCCTTCATCCTTCTACATTATAGCACTGGCACAGTTATGTAATGTATAGTTAAAATGACCCATCAAAATACAATTTTTGTCCTCAATGGTAGTTTAGTAAGCACATTTGAAAATCTTTCATGGTCCTCCAGGGACATGAAGGGTTAACTACTGAAGGCTATGAATTGATACTTGTCCATGATTATGTTTATTTGAAATTAAATAATCTTTTTTTAGAGGGGTCATAGGGAACCTGTCTAGAGATAATTGAGTCTCTGATACGTACCAATAGTTTTGCACAGTTTCCACTAGGTCTGAGTATGTGATAGGTCCTGAAACTTGATAAGGAGGGAATGCTGTTTTTATATATTGAAACCAAGTCATTGTTATAACACAGATATGGATGGGCTCAAGTTTCAGGAGCCTTGTGATCTAGACATTTATTGTTCAAACTTCTTGCGTTTGTTTGGTTGCTTTGTTCAAGGAAAGTAATACTTGTTCACTGAATATTTTTAAAGCAAGATGTGATATTTTGACTAAAATGCCATATGTGTTTAATTCTTCTTGCAACAACAGTTTGATTGCTGGAAACCACATGTTATAAACGTGATCGAAGTTATTAAAAGCAGATTTGAAATGAATATTCTGGTGCCTTATACTAGCATGTCTACTGTTTGTACCTGTCTCTCATTTGAATGAGCCAGTGAATGTTACTGACATAGCTTTTCCTAAATGCATAATTAGAAAATATACAATATACCACAGCCATGATTCAAACTGAATGGTAAAATCTGTGTCATGTCACTCATCAGCACACTGGAAAGTTCCTAACAAACAGATGTCTAGTTTATGTGGCTTATTGGAGCACAACAATGAACTTACGAATGTTTATTAAACCTCAGATGAAACAGGACTGCGTAGAGCCAAGGATGTAGGATGTTATTATGTTGTCAGGTAATATAAACTTTATTCTTTATGAAGTGCAGCCTGACTTGTAAATACATCTAATATTCAAGTATTGCAGTTATGTGAAAGAAAAAAAATAAAATAAAATAACAGAATTAGACAAGTTACTCTGCCAGCTAAGTCTGACAAAGATAAAATTAAAAACAGAGAAACACAGTGACAAAATCATTTTGATCCACAGCAGTTCATTTTAGGCACACCTAAACTTCTGAAGCTTTTAAATATTGTTGCAGCAATTTGCAAGATTTAGAGAAAGCATTCTTAACCAGGTAAAATATATGTTCCATGGCAGACTATTGGTACAGTTCATGACAAGTAGAGAATATTTTGTTAAGGTTGCCTGGAATTAAAATATGTACAAGTTTAACAGTGCAAACATTACATTTAGCAGTCTTTTTACTATACATACATACCAGAGTTAATAATAATCTAATGTTCTGTGGAGCAGATTTTCACTTTCCAATATTACAAAAACAAATACCTTTCCTTTATTTAAACTACATCCCTGCAGTTTTGTTCAGCAGGGTGATGGCAGAAACTGTATTAACAGCGTGCAGCTGTTTTTACTCAAAATATATATTATGTGTGTCAGGGCTGGACAGTCAGTAGAGGATTTCACATGAAAGAAATAAGAAAAAAAAAACAACAGATATGCTCTTCCCAAGTGCAACATGTTCTTTCATGTGATTTGCTGTGCAATTTCTGCATTACAGAATGCATATGGCACATCTGCTGTTACCACAGCAAAGAAAGTACTTATGCAGATAAAAGAACAGAAGGAGGAAACATGAGTTTCAGACTGTTATATCGTGGATCCATTGCAGCTTTCTTTGGCATAGAAATCAGCTATCTGTGCTTCTACTCTTTGCTACTTTATTTACCTTGAGACATTAATATCCTCAAACAGTTATAATCATTACTTGAGTTTAAAGTCATCTATATTAAATATATATTACTATTCATAATAGATCTTATGATTCTTTCACTGTTCTTGTTTCTACATATAGAATACAAAACTCACCTGTTTGCCTACTTGCATGAGGAATATATAGATAACATTCTGTAAACCTTTCCACTAAGAAATAGAAACAGCTCCTTCCAAATGTTTATTGTGGATTTTGAAATTCTTGGATATGAAGTGGCCACTATTTCTATAATGTCATAACCCCTTCTAGAAAGTGCCAAATACCATTTTTTTTCAAGGAAGCCAGAAGGTTGTAAAAGATGGTGCAAGCTTATGTGTGACTGACAATAGCATATACCATGCAAAACAATTATGTAATGAGCAAAAACCATATAATCTTCATGGTGATTTATGTGTGGCATTTACTATTTTGTACACATAGCCCTCAGTTTTGGTATCTCCCCCTCACTTATGTGCCAAGCTTTAATTAATTAATTCTCATCCCCAGAAGTTCAGTTTGGGGTCTATAGTCTGATCCTTGTTTTGTAGTGGAATCATTTCATCAGCTTTCAACGGGAATCGATCTTGCAGACTTGGGCGATTCCTTCCAGGTTCCTATGCTGCATGTGGGACTTCGGCTGTTCATCTTGGTTAGAGAGGTTTGCCTTCTTGTGCTGCTGTCTGATTCTTCTTCATGTAAAGCCTGCTGCAGTTTTGACAACAAGGGAAGCACTGGATAAAATCTTGTAGAAGGTGTCCACTGAAGAACATATAAATCCATGGATTGCAGCAGCTGTTTAAACTGGCCAGCAGTGCGGAGACTGTAACAGCAGTGTTTTCAGACTCTGGAATAAGAAAACAAAATTGTATTAATGCTGTGGTCACATGTGTTACAAGATGTTAAGAAAGAAACAAACTGTTCCATAGTATGATGTATTTAAAATCATAATTATGTACTTGTGATGGACTAGTTTCAATGGCAGTAAACATGGAAAGCTAATTAAGCACAGAAAACATTCTTTCTAATGAAGCAGAATGTAGGGCCACAATTTCAACATGACACATTCTGTTATAAAATTATATATGTTTCCTTTAAATTGCACACTGACTGTTTTGCTCAACATCACCCATTTTCAGAAAAATATTATTTCTATTTATTATCATCACATGAAGACTCTGTTATCAGTCAACTAGCTGCACTAGAGAAGAAACATGTTTTCAGTCAGCAAAATGTCATGTTTTTTCCATACTTCCAATATACAAGGACTCACAGGTGCAGGCTGTTGTGAAGCACAGCATTTCCTTCCATATTATTAAGAACACATTCTGAGCATCTATTTTAATCTACGGTACATTTTAAGGATCAAAGCCTGAAATGCATGACTTAGCATAAGACCACACTTTGGCATTTCATTAATTTTCATATTTAGAACAGCAAGTTGTGATTCAGAAATCTGTACCACAATGCAGATGTGGCTGGTATGGCAGCCTAAAAACTTGTGCTATGCATAACATACTACAGTATGTGAGTACTGAGTACTGAATATAAACATGAAAGCATACATAAATGAGTAATAATGCTACATGAGATACTAAGAAATATGTAAGCAAGAGAGTACTGAGCGTAAGCATTACAATATATATAAATGAACAGTACTGATGCAAGACATACTAAGAAGTAGCTAGACATGTAAACGAGTACTGAGCATTAGCAAGACAGCATGCATAAATGAACGCAATGATGCAGGGCATAGTAAGATATACACAGACCTGTGACTACTGAGTGTAAGCATGAGAGCATGTATAAATGAATGCAATAGTATATGAGAAACTGAGGAGTATACAAGCACATGTGTACTGAATGAAAACATGGGATCCTGTATAAAGGAATGCAGTGGTAAATGAGATTCTAAGACGTGAGTACTGAATGTAAGCGTGAGAGCATGCATAAATGAATGCAATGATACATAAGATACTAAGGTGTACACAGACGTGAAAATGGAATATAAGCATGAAAGCATGCGTAAATGAATGCACTAGTATATGAGATACTATGTGTACACAGGTACATGAGCACTGAGTCAAGCATGAGAGCATGCATAAATGAATGCAATGGTACATGGGATGCTAATGTGCACACAGACATGTCAGAACTTTGTATATGCATGAAAGCATGCATAAATTAATGCAATGGTACATGGGATATTACTGTGTACATAGACATGTCAGAACTTTGTATATGCTTTTTTTATGTAATGTCTCCTTATGGATGTTATTTGTGTGGTTACTGCTTTTAAAAGTTTACAACCACACTGATCAGGACTGTCTCGACATGTGTAATGAAACTGTGTGAAGTCGGACACATTGACCATTGAGTATTATTTTCAATAATGAAACCATTCAACATACATGAAATAACCTTTTCAGCTGAGTGTGTGGAGAAGGATTTGCAAAAGACAGTGTCTTTGTACCTGCCTCCATTGTGTTCACAGCTTACATAAGCAAGTAGTTTTGAACAGTTTGGTGTGCACAATGAGTCATTTAATTTGGAGTGCATACAATCTGCTCAACTTGATCCTTGCCAAATGGCTGAATGCATACACACACGCACAAGCACAAACACACACACACACACACACACACACACACACACACACACACACACACACACACACACACACACACACACACACACACACACACACACATCAATTAATCTCATTCTTTTTCTGCATTGAATTGTGTTATCTAACAGACTGCAGTAATCTGCAACCAAGGAACATCTCTGAAAATATCCCCAAAGTCTCCTTGGTTATTGGTTGTCATACTCCTTCCATTTTGTATGCACTTATTAGTCTTTGCTTTGAGAGTAGCAGTCCAATAGAACCACAGTATTATCACTGCATTTAGTTCTATGGTCTGTAACAGCCTTGTCCTTTTAAATTCTCTAAGCTTGTTCTCCCCCCCCCAAAAAAAAAAAATTAATAACCTTGGACACTTGTTCTCCATGTTTATATAATACTAAATTCAGCTTTGGTAGTTTGCAAACAAAAATTACTTCACAAAAGCAAATAATTGTGTGTTGCAAAACAAGCAAGTCTTTATTAGTTTAATTGAAGCTGGTTTGTTTATGGTAAAGGCAATCAAAACAATGCAAAGTAGTCTGTGTAAGAAATAAAGGCTTGTTTATTTTATCCACAAACATTATACAGTTCCAAGTGCTTGTTCTCTGCAAGCTGACAAAAGTCAGTTTACTTTAAACCATATTTTAACATCATAACCCACAATACATATCAATTTCAGTAGAGACACGTTTTTGTGACTGAACCAAACCAAAAGCTATCCAGATGTGTGAACACAGACAGCAGTCAAAATTTGTCCCATTGTGGTCAGGAATATAGCACTGAATACAGCTCAGATGGCTTGAGTTTGAGCAGCTTCCATGGAAATGGAAAAGTCTCCTGAGGAGGGAGGAGACAGAACACCCTAGCTTATACCCCCATGCTTCTCCTAGGTGGAAGGAGAGAGGTATGCAAACAGGAATGTACATTCTATATCTGTGCCTCAGTAAAGAGTGGAAAAACTACAAAGGTAACCCATTCAAGTGAGGTACAGATGTCTGATGGCTTATGTCACTTGTGGAAGTAAGTGAGCACAACCAACCCTGCTGGATATGTACAGGGAGGTCAGGCTAAACATTATAAAATCCCTCAGGGGTGCCTGGATAATGGCTGCACTTCGACTGGGACTTGGTCAATAAGAATAGGCAGAATCATTGCATTTAACAAGATGGTCAGCAGACGTGTGATCCATTCACCCCCTCAAAAAAGCAGGCATAAGCATGTTGCATTAATGAAGCTACCTCTGTAAAAAACTGAGCAAAATACCTTCTCTTTCATATACTGCAAATGTTTAAAAGTGGCATCTAATCTTTTCTGTCACTCAAATCCACATCTTTCTAACAAAGACTGCATCACTACCTTTGCTGTTCAATACCACAAGATCAAGAATATATTTTTTAATTGCTAAACACATCACTGGGTCTGTAAATTGCATAATTAGTCTGCTTTTTATGTTAAAACAAAGTTTAGATATGTGCAGTTTTTCCTTTGCATTAATTTTGCCTACATAAAATGTTTCACAATATATTTTCTAGCCCCAATGGTTTTCATATCGCCTGACACAACTACATAAGGGCCCACACTGATAAATCTGCAGTAAAGACAAAACCTACACTATGTCCCTGTTTTTTTTTTATTTTTTTTTATTTGTGTGTGTGTGTGGGGGGGGGGGGGTGCTTCCGTTTTGTATTGTACTTTCCAAAACTAATTTTAAATCAGATGATTTTTTCTTTACAAACATAGGTCTTTCCCCTAGTTACTTAAATAAATATGCATGGCTGTTCAGTAATCAGTTATGTTTCCAGCACTTGGTGCATCCACCATGTTCATAAATTTACAGGTTAATAGGAGATTACTAGGCTAATGGCTTAATGGCTGTTGCAAGCCTAGCCAGTATAATCTGATTTTACCCAGTATGCGGCCCCTAGGAACAAGAGGATAGCATGGATTTGTGCCTGTGCATTGAGTATCTTACAGATAGCCCCTATCCATAAAAGACATAGGCACTGCCCCAGGTGTGAATTTGTGATTTCCCCATTCAGTGATCTGAACTGCATTTGAAGGGGGTCAGGGAAGGGCTCTGCTTAATGTGAATAGGAAGTCTTTTCCAAAAAAAGGACAATCTCTGAGACACATATCTGCCTCTCCAGTGTGTTTTGTTTGAGTCACTAAGTTTAGATTCCTAGATCGGGTGACCCTCATCCTGTTTGATTTGCAGATGTGTAGCAGCTCCAGCAGGGCTTGATTTGTGAGTGCCTTGTAGGTAACGCATAGGCCACCCCTTAAAAATCATTAGGAGACAGAGTAAAAGGATAGGGCTTTTGGTCTAACTACATAGTTCATGTTGTTTACACCCTGTATTTTCTTTGTGAGGAACCTCTGAGATCACTCCAGCTGTTGTAAGTGCCTAGTGAAGTACATACTAAATGGTGCACTGTACTTGATTAATGGTATAATGAGGTCTGAGTACAGTGGGACTATAATTTTCTTGGATCTGGATGCCAAGCATTTACTTATAAGCTGTGACACATAAAAGGATTTCCTCACCACTGTGGACACATTGCAGTCAAAGTTCAGGCTACTATCTAACTGTATAGCTAGATCTCTCACCTCTGAGTCCACTTGAAGGGATCATAGGAAGTTACTAGGCTAATGGTCCTAGGGCCCTTACAAGCCTAGCCAAGTTCTACACTTATTTCCATGATCAGCACCTAATGCCGTTGTCCAAGAGGGACACAGGTGGAATTCCTGGGGTGAATTTATGGTTACCCATCCAATCGTTCAGACTGCGTTTGAAGAGGGCCAATAAGGTACTCTGTTTGTCAAGAAGTAGGAGTCTGATTCAAAGGTGTGGTAACCTCTGGCAGACAAATCTGGCCCTCCAGCAGGTTCTATTAATATCACATATTAGGTTAAGGTCTTTAGAGTGAGTAATCCATGTACCATTTGACTTGCGGATATGCAGCATTTCCAATAAAGCAGGGTCAGAGATTGCCTTATATACAAGGCAAAGATCACCTCTGAGTAGTCTGTATGAAACAGAATAAAGTGACAGTGATTTCAGATGATTCAGATAGGACAGATGCTGAAGACCTTGCATTTTCCTTGTGAGGAACCTTTGTGGTTTCTCCAGTTGCTGCAGGTGCTTGGAAAGGTACATACCAAAAGGAGCATTGTACTCAGTTATTGGCCTGATGAGGGAAGAGTACAGGGAGGTTATAACTTCTTTTTTTTCTGGAGGCGATGTCCTTACTTATGAGATGAGGATTTTAGATTGCCCTGCTTACCACTGTGGAGACGTGGTGATCAAAGGTACGGTTGCTGTCAACCTGTGTGCCCAGGTTTCTCACTACTGAGTGTGTACTTAGGGTGTTGCTCTTAATGTGGTAGTTAGCAGGAACATCTCTCTTACTGAAAGGGATGAGAATACATTTTTTGCATTGAGTTTAAGGCCATGACTTTGGCACCAATCACTTGTTTGTGTACGACCCTCTTGTAGGATGCTGACATAATTTGGAGATTCTATGACCACTCCCAGTTTGCAGTCATCAGAAAACTTTGTCAACCACAGACCTTTAGTTTTTGCTCTTACTTCAGAGAAATATATTCCAAACAGTAGAGGTCGCAGGACTGATCTCTGTGGAACACCATTGGTTACAGGTCTGCTGTTGGAAGTGGATTTCCCTATTTTGACTATCTGCATTCTATCAGTGAGCCCATTAGTTACCCATCTTAAGATATAAGGGCTGATACCTAGCTGGGTCAGTTTGTCAATGATGCCTGAGTGAGGGATAGTGTCAAAAAGCCTTGGTTAAGTCTAGGTAGGCTGTATGCACAGATTTCCCCTCATCCAGAGCCTTGGTGAATATCTTGAAGAAGTCCACCAGGTTTAATAGACATGATCTCCCTTTGACAAATCCAAACTGAGTAGGGTCAAATGTTTGGAGATTACCTATATCTTTTTTGATAAGGTCCATGATTATTTGCTCCATGGCCTTGCAGATAAGGCTAGTCAGGCTAATAGGTCTATAGTTCATAGAAACATCACCTTTGTGCAAAGGAATAATGGTGACCATTTTCCATTCAGCTGGGACAAAGCCGGTGCTTAGACTATGATTTAAAAGAGTACCCAATGGTGTTGCTAATTCTTGTTGGAGCCCATGCAGGAGGCAGCCTGGGATGTTATCAGGTCCCATAGATGCTATGTTTTTGTCTTTAGAGATACAAGGTAGGGGACAGGTGGTAGCTATGTCAGGGAGTACATGTGGTGAGGACAGAGGAGTGAAGTTTTCACAGAACCTGTCAGCCAGCAGGTTAGTTATGTCCACAGGCTCAGTATATGTGATACCATTATCTACCAGTTTGGCACAAATCTGTTCCTTTCCTTTTAGGTTACGGATGTAACTAAAGAATGCCTTATTCTTGACCTTAGTTGAGGAATCTAATTTGGATGTGCTATTGATTTGTAATTTGTGGGAGTATTTGATTTCCCAGAGGGTATGATAATGCATTTTTTGTATTAAGTTTTAGGACATGGTTCAGGCACCAATCATTTGTCTGATCTAGACCCTCCTGAAGGATATCTATATCATTAGGGCATTCATTGATTGCCCCCAGCTTGCAGTCATCAACAAACCTTGTCATCCAGAGGCCCTTCACATTTATTTTGACTTCAGAGAAGTATATTCTGAGCAGGAGTGGTCCCAGTATTGAGCCCTGTGGCACACCATTAGTAACTGGCTTCTTGCTGAATCTGGATTCACCTACTTTAACCACGTGTCCTGTCCGTGAGCCAGTTGGCTAGCCATCTGGTGACAAAGGGATTTATGGCAATTTTTGTGAGTTTATTTATAATACTCGAATTGGGAATTGTGTCAAATGCCTTGGCAAAGTAGAGGTAGGTGGTATGTACTGTTTTACCCTCATCCATGGCCTTATTGACTTTCTCAAAAAAATCCACCAGATTCAGTAGGCATGTCCTGTCCTTGATAAAATGGAATTGGTTTGGGTTCAGTGTTTGGAGGTCACCGATGTCTTTATTAATCACATTCATGATTATTCATTCCATGGACTTATATATAAGACTAGTCAAACTTATGGGTATTCAGTGTCCCAGGTCAGCAGATGGTTCTCCTTTATGCAGAGGGGTGACAGTGGCTGTCCTCCACTTTAGCAGGACAAAGCCAGTCTGGAGGCTGTGATTAATTTGAGATCCTAATGGGCCTTATAAGTCCTGATTTAAGCTGTTTAAGAGGAAACCTGGTATATTGTCAGGCCCAATTGAAGCCATATTTTTAGCTATAGAGAGCGCAGTGGCAACCTGTTCTTTGCCAATAATTGGCAGTGCAGTGGTGAAGGGTATTTTTAGGAGAGAACTGGGGGGGGGGGGTAATAGGGAGGTGAAAATTTTAGCTGAATCTGTCTGCCAGCAGATTTGCTATATCTTCTGGATGAGTACAAGTGATGCCATCAACAACTAATTCTGGACATTGTTGTGTTTTGCCCTCAAGACTGCAGACATAAATGAAAAAAAATGCCTTATCATTATCCTTAGCAGCTTTTGAAGACATTTTTTACCTCAAAGTCTGCTTTCAGAAATGTGACTAGTATCCTGAGTTGCTTGTTTAGACTAATGAGGGACTTATTTCTCTGTTGTGCACATTCCCTCTTACTTTTGGACAGGAGCTTCTTTCTTTTCTTGTACAACCTATTAATACTAGTGGTCAATCAGGGTGGCATGTTTCTGCGGTTTGACCTGGGTTTAATTCGGTCTGGTACTGCTGGTTTTATACAATTGTTTATATGGTTGTACAGGACTTTTGTGTTTGCCTCTGCATAGGTTTCTGTGTTTTCTGGATTTGGGGGAGGTTAGACACTTGTTATGCTGTCCCTTAATGGGGATAATCCACCTTAGAGAAGTTCTTAAGGTTTTTGGGTTTAGGTGAGGGACTAGTTTTACCTTTATTTCAAGGGAGACCACTTTGTGAGCTGATCTTACTAGTGAGAATGTAACCCTTAGGGGGGGGGGTGCAGCATTCTTCCATGTTTATGAGTACCAGATCTAGGATATTTGTTCTGCTAGTAGGAGTGCAGACTAGCTGTTCTAGGGCATTTGAATTTACAAAGTCAAGAAATCTTTGGGCCTGCATGTTAGTGGTTGTGTATGCCTCCCAATAAATAGAGCAATTAAAATCACCCATGGTTATGGTATTGGGCTGGATGGTAAGTGATTCTAGTAATTTAAGGTATGATGCATGGGTTTCCTGGTTCATAGTGGGGTATCTGTAGCTAGCAAGAATATGGTAATGGATTTTTCCCATGGTTAGTTGGACATAGAGTAGCGCAAGCATGTCATATTGTTTGAACAACCTTGAGCTGTGCTTATCCTTTATGTAGATAGATACACCTCCACCTTTAGCTCTTTCAAGTTCAGTGGGTAGGCGGAATGTATGAAAAGCATTATAGCCATGCACTGCTGGAGTGCTTTCAATGACTTTGAACCATGTTTCAGTAACTGCACTGATGTTGGCATTCTTCAGGGTGAGAAAAGCTTCCAAGAAGTGCAGTCTCTTGTTGAGGCTCCTAGCATTGAGTAGTAACACCTTTAACTTGTCCAGAGTAGCTTTTGTTATGATGGAAGGTTTGTCTGTTTGGCAGTGCCTAAAAAGACATGATAGGGGGAGATAATGTTTTGGCCAATACCTGAAAGCCTAGAGGTGATAGGTGAAACCATACCTTTCAAAGCAGTGTGGCCTATCAACCATGTTCTCCCAGGCTGACAAGTATTGGACCCCTTTTGAATGACACCAGTAGCTAAGCTAATTGTTAAAGTTGCTAATTTTCTGCTGGTATTGTGTCATCATCCTTGGAGACAGTATAATGCTGCTCAATGCTAGGGCCATACACATGTGACACATATTGTGAGAGCTCAATCATGTGTCCCTTTATATAGTTCAAGGAGGTATGTCTCAGGTCATTCAGTCAGTCATGGACAGCACAGTGGTGCAGCGGTAGTGTCACTTCACAGCAAGAGGTTCTCCAGTTCGATTCTCAGCTAGGGTCTCTTCTGTGTGGAGTCTGCATGTCCTCCCTGCATTCATGTGGGTTTCCTCTGGGTGCTCCAGTTTTCTCCCACCTTCCAAGACATGTATTTGGAGTGTTTCTCCCCAGGCATCTACTGACAGTTGGGTATGCTCCAAGTCAGACTTTCCCGGTTAACAAATGTTAAAAAATTAAATTCACACCAACATGGACTATGACTGAGTGAAAATGACACTTAGGGGTAAGTGACCTGAATGGTTGTGTGGTCTGGTGAATCCTGGCTCCTGACAGGCAACTAACCATAACCTTTTCCTTATCCAGCCTGGTAAGACAGACACCAGTGTGTCTCGTCATGGAGTCTCGTATGACCAGAATACTGGGTTGTGGAATGTTTTGCCTTATGGGCTTGGTAGGTAAGACACTATGAGATGTGGCTTTATGTGTTGTGATGGGAACTGTCTTGTTTGTGTGCATGCAAAGTTTCTGATAACTGCACCTGAGAAGCCTTTGAGGTTTGGGTAAGCTACATGTGTGCACCTCCACATATGTGGGTCCATGTGTGTGGTCCTCTGTGGGTGGAATGAGTGATGTGTGTGAGTAACTGACAACCTGTTTGTTGCTTTTTGTGTCTGTATGTCAGAGTCTAGCCTCTAATGTCAATGTGTAACTGCACTTACATTTAAGTAGTTGTCAGTGTACATAAGGCAATTATTACATTGCCTCAAGATACCCATGTCCACCATGCTGGATCCATGCTATGGCTAAAGTCCAGTCTAGATTACTTAAGGTGTCCCTTGTTTATCTAAGAAAGAAAAAAATATATTTAAAATAGGTGTATATATTTCATGTATTTCTCCCTCACTTTATGAGATGCAGTAGTTATAGTTTGTTGTTTGTAATTTATAACATCTTTCATAAACCAGATTCTTTAATTATGCAAATTCACTATCAAAATCCCCATCATCAGAACTGATACATTGTTTAATATGTATTGGATAGCAACTTGGGGCATGTAAACAGGAATTTTTAAGTAAACTTTCTGTACACTGTACACTTAAGACACTTGTTGGCCACAGCTAAGAATTTAGACTCTGTGAAAAAACACTTAGCATTAAAAAAATATGGTGCTATTGAAATAACCAGCATAATTAATAAAGTTCACCTACGCATCCAATTCTTAAAATACAAACATCATCTGTAAAGCGAAGGTAAAAATAAATATGTGGTTTAAATTTAGAACTGTAGAGTTTTTGTCCCTCCAATGCTGATAGAAAGATATTTACATAATGTAGGTCTACCACTCCCCCTACATTGACACTAATTTTTGATGATAGTAATCACATTCAAATAGAAAGACATTTTTCTCAAGAATCATTACTAAGAAACAGCATGCCATTTCTATGTAGTCAGTCTTAGTTTACTGTTAACAACCAAATAATCTTATATGGTAAACAACTACAATGTGGATTACATACATAAACCCACTATATTTAGTGGGACAAACAGGGTATTGTTTAAAAATCTACATTTATTACCTTGCTTTAAAATAGTTAAAAATACTTCCAATGACTGGCAAACGGATTTAGATATTTCAGTGTTTCAACAATAAACATGGCAGAGACCTCAATCTTTGTGAATTTTTGAAATTCCAATTAAATAGATATTTGTTGAAATTCCACCATAAGAAATTTGAATAAATTGGCATTCCACTTATTACTACCGAATTGATCTGAAAAATTCCTTATTTCTCCCAAATACATGCACAATGTAATGCAAAGCAGTACTTTTATAAATGTTGTCATCAGCTAATACCATATTCATGCCACCAATGTGTTTTGTACTGCTGTAATGACAACCTCTCTACCTTTATTAAGTTTCACAATCCTGGTGGATTCCTTAAATTATATACTGTTTTTACCATGTGTATGTAAATTATATTGCTTGTTAACAATAGGTTACCTTAACAGGTCCTGGAAATCAACTTCATGACTTTTTTCAAAGATATTCAAAGATGGATTTAAAGTAGTTGAAGGTACTACATAATTTCAGATTAGTATAAATATTTAATGCTGGTAACTTTTATCAAAGAAACTTTAGACTTCACGTTTTAATGAATAGTTTTAATTCTGTTAAAATTCCACTGATATCCGCACATTGTACCAGTAATAAAAGTAAAACCTTTGCTTAAAATAGACTTCTGCACATCAGAAATTTGCATTTTTTTAATGTTTGATATCTGTTTAGAGGTTTTAGCCTACCCTTTTAAATAATTTGTAAATACTTCACTGTCATAAATAACCTGCATTCATGTTTTCTTGTTTTTGGAAATGAATAAAAATATTTACAAAAAAAAGAAATTTGCATTTTTTTGAATAGTACTGGGGAATTTCCACACTCACAAACCCTTCATTACTCTTTGTGCCTTGATGTTTTCCAAAGAAATGCAGGTTGTTCTACTATGAATGACTTGTTTTGAATATTTTCTTTTCAGATCATTTTATCAACTCAGTGATATTCAAAGGCTAAACATTATCCCTACTAAGCATGGTAGTGTCTGCTACCTAATTCAGTGGAGATGCCAACAAACCTCCTGATTTGGCAATACTAATATGGGCTAGATGACCATCCCCTGGGAGATTAACTTCTCTGTCAGCTGTTGAACTCAGAGGTATGAAGTAAATAGTAAATGTTTTCTTTTCTCTCATCTGTGCAGCATAAATCAAGTTTAGAGACCCTTAAAGCTACAGATGAAACAGCATCATACATACATAAGAAATAATGTTTACAATAGTCATATACAAGTTGCGTCCATAGGGCATGAGTACAATCAATTGAATGCTACAAGTTATTAATGAAATAAGTAGTGGCAGAACAAAACCTGTACCTTGGAAGAGAAAAAAAAATATGCAATGATAATGCTTGAGCGCGAAAATCATGGCTATATTGTTAATACTAATTTAGTTATATGCATTATGCAGGATGTAGTAGAATAAATGGTTTGTAAGAAGAAGAAGAGGAGATAGTGTTTATTAAATCATCACTGGCAAGTATGATTTGAAAAAGCATGATCAGTTTTGTAGAAAAATGGAGGTAAAGGAAAATAGCAAATAGATGGGGAGGTACTTTTGTTAGTAGGAGAAGTATAAATGATGAGAACTAAAATAGTGAGATAAAGGTGTTGTCGCTCTCCGACTTTGGACACGATATAAGAGTCTTCGCGGGTTCTGTTTAAGCAGCTTTATTTTATACAAACACATCAGTATAGAGTTTAACTTATTTTAACTTAAGTAACTTATATACAAACTAACTGCTGGGATCACACATGCTTACTCTCTGGCTGCACTCTCAAAATGGCACTAGTAATAGCATGTGCTGGACATTTATATACGTATGCTGTGTCTTTGAGATGCTTCTTAAAGGTTCAGTACACAGAACACGCACTCTGATCTACATCCTCCCTCCTGAAAAATAAAACATGCAATGTTATGAATCTATTTGGCATGCAGATATGACAGACAGTTTTTTTCATGTATCTGTACAGGATAAATACATATATACACAGTTAAGTCCAAGTTGCTGTGTATTTCACACTGGGCCTGGGTACTTGTCCATAATGTGTGATGTAGAATTGGAAATTGGGCTTAGAAACTGCATCTGTCTCTGTACAATGTTCAGGTCTGGAATGTTCTTCAATAATGGAATCAGAGGTAGGAACACACTTGGGAATAGAAAACAATATTTGGTTCACTCTAAGATCTAGAGTCTGTATCACTAGAACAACGTTGTGATTATGATTCTGGAACAGGAAGTAGATGTCTATGATTTCTCCTGTATTCCATACCCTCGGATTCTACAAGGTAGGATTTCGGCTTGGCACAAATTCCAGTAACCTGACCAATCTGGTCAAAACCTTTCACTGTTTGTAGTCTCACTGTTTCTCATTCTTTCAATGGATGAAGAAATCTGCTCGATTTATCATAACTGGATTTCTTCTGGATGGAAAGATTCTTGAATAGTTTGAGCCTTTATGGTTCTTTTGTTCTTGGCTATAGGCTTCAATAAACTGGAACTAATAGGTAATGTCATTCTGGTTTGCCTTGAAAGAAGTCTTTGAGCAGGTGAGCCAAGAATATCATCACAGGGTATGTTTCTGAGATTAAGTAAATTCAAAAAGACATTGGTATTGTCACACCTTTCAAGTAATTGCTTTACACTCTTTACAGTTTGCACTGCACGTTCAACTAGACCATTTGACTGTGGATATGCTAGTAGCATGTACAAAGTCCCATTATCTTGCAAATTTCTGAAATGACTGACTAGTAAATTGAGTACCATTGCCAGAAATAACTTTGTGTGGATGACCATGGACTGAAAAATGATGTTTCAACTTAGTAATAACAGCAGTAGATGTTAAGTTCGGTAGTAAGTCACTCTCAAACCAGTTCAAATAAGAGTCTACCAATACTAAGCAGTGTTGACTGTTCCACTCGAAAATATCAGTGGCTACTGTCGACCAAGGTAGTTCAGGAACTTGACTTAGCTGAAATGGTTCTCTTTGCAAATGCAGTCTAGTACTATTACATACTGAACAAAAGAAAGTACTTTATCAATGTCTTTCAGTAATGAAGGCCAAAACACTAATTATCTCGCTCTTCTCTTAGTGGATGTGGAACCTGGGTGACCACGATGCAAAATCTTGATATATTCTTGTTATAAGGAAGCTGGAACAACAACTCTAGGACCTTTGAAAATAATGCCATCTTCCATCAACATTTTATCTCTGTAAGGGAAAACATATTTGCACTTCAGGGGGTACACTAGATTGCTTTGACAGCCATCCAGCATTAATGTAGTGATTGAGCTTTTCCAAAATTGGATCAGTCTTAGTGTGATCTCATAACTCATCAAGCCTAGTGGTAGAAAAATTACACACTGCCATCACATCAAAGTCAAAATTCTCTGTGTCAAGCTGTTCTATCATATTTCTGGGTGATCTACATAAGGTATCAGCCAGATAGAGTAGTTTGCCTTTCATATAGACCATCTTGAAGTTGTACTTTTGTAGTTTGAGCATCATTCTTTGTAATCTTTGTAATCTTGTTGGAACTGAATGCATAGGTATACAATAGTAACTAGAGGTTGGAGATCAGTTTCAATCTGAATAGCTCAACCATAAAGATAATCATGAAACTTAGAACATGCAAATACTATTGCCAAAAGTTCTCAATCTGCAATGGCAGCACTTTACGAAGACTCACACAGCACAAGATACTTTTCGAAATGGCTATACTTTGACTGTAAAAAATAAATAAAAAATAAATAAATAATGCTTAATGCATTTCTCGCTCTGGTACAGTGTTTTTATTTATTTTTTCAGTGTTTTTCAAGTGTACCGCTTTGGTTTTGTAGTTTTTATACTTTGTACTGCATGAAATAGTTGCAATTTTTCACACAAATAAACTCTTCAGAATACATGCGTAATAAGCCCACACTGTAAGCAGTTTTGCACACTTTGAGATACTTCAAATAACTTCAGTTATGGCCTTGATACAATACAAAGTCATAGTTATGCCAAAACACAGCACTTTGTAAAAAAGCATGCAGTTGCCTTGCTTTATTTATGCTTAGTGTGCCCCTTTATTGCCTTTATTATATTCATTTTACTCATTTAATCTCTTTTCATGCCCATTGTACATGTGAATATTTTACTCTAAACATGCCTGTTTCTGCTTTAAACATATCCATTTTACTTTAAACATGCTCGTTTTTGTCAAGTATCTTATTTTAAACATTTCCCTTAGTTACTAACCTTTTGTGCTTTCCGTTTGCTTAATAATGCAGCTTGTGCCCTTGTAATGCTCCATTTTATCTTTTTTATAGAATAAATAGATTGTATGAATTC
Source organism: Protopterus annectens (assembly GCF_019279795.1). Lineage (NCBI taxonomy): Eukaryota > Metazoa > Chordata > Ceratodontiformes > Protopteridae > Protopterus > Protopterus annectens. The sequence goes on from NC_056745.1 coordinate 887,787,006, forward strand.
TCATTACTTTTGATTCTTTTCTGGCTCTTTTCTATGCTCATTTCTCTTAGTTTACCTTCACTGTCCTCTCTGCACCTCATGGCTCTGAATATCAACCTCTACAGTCTTGGTTCTGACACCATGGCCCTCTCTCACTCTGGACACAATAAAAGACTCTTCATGGGTTCTGGTCAAGCAGCTTTATTTTATACAAACACATCATGATAGAGGTTAATTGACTTTAACTTAAGTAACTTATATACAAACTAACTGCTGGGATCAGACATGTTTGCCCTCTGGCTGCACTCTCAAAATGGCACTAGTAATGGCATGTGCTGGACATTTATATATGCACGTTGCGTCTTTGAAATGCTTCTTAAAGGTACAGTACACAGAACATGCACTCTGATCTACAGGTATGGCTAGGGATACTCACTGTACTCAGATGAGTACATTTTTGTCTGAGCATCTTTTGGGAATAGCACTCAAAAGACACAAAATGCTTAGAACTGTGAAATGAATATTTGTAGTGTAGAGGCATACAAAGAATTCTCGTGTGAAAGGAATACACCTCTAAAACTAGCTTTTGATTGATATAAATGGTAACAGTTGAAAATAACATGCTTCTTCCTATATATCTGGGGATAGCATTTTGAGGGTTGAGTACATTTTTAAAGTGATAGGTGGGGGGGGGCGCAACAACATCAGGTTTAAGTACAAAATATAAATCTCTGGCTGCACCTCTGGCTGTGGGGATAGGATATTGAAGACATTCTCATAGGGAGTTAGGCCATGTTTAAGTATTGAATTATTTCTCCAACCTGGGAAATAAAAGAATTATATTCAGTGCATATTTTTGAGTGTAGCCTGGAGGTGCACAGATGCACAATCAAGTATCCCTGAAATGTCTGATTTGGCACTTAAATACCTTTATGTTGTTGAGTTGTCTTTCCCTTTATGTCACATGCATTTTTGCAGTTTGAATACAGTGAATCATTTCCAGTGGTTTTGACTTGGCTATTTAGAGCAAGAATTTTTTGGTGGAGCACACATTTCTCTTTGGAAAGTATGGATAAATGATATTAGTTTAAGCTGGGTATGTTTCAGGGTGGTGAAGTGGCTGCATGATTCAATAATTGTGAGTGGATCAGTGTATGTGTCAGTTCAAGCAAATATATGTTAAAGACAGCAGTTGCATGAAAGCACAATGTCTGAAACTGTGCAATATGCACTGCATAAAAATAACTATATAATGATATGTTTACAAGAACTCTGTACAAATGAGTAACATAGGGTATGTACGTGCAAGAAGTTAAACAGCAGTGTGATTCAATGACTTATAAAGTAGAACTACTGCACACCTGTGCTCACACAGTTTTAAAGCTGTAATGTGCAGGATACATGACATATTAGGCAGTGCAGCTATAGCAGTAGCTCAGGTGCATATGTTGGCTGCAGCTGTCCAAACATGTGGTGGCAATGTTGCTGTTTGCATTTGCTTATGTCAATATAGGCAATACTGTTCAAGACTCACATATCAACATCTGACAGATCAGCAGATAATCACTCACTTCAGAGTCCATAAGCCTACACAATAGGACATAACTGAACTAAGTTGCCCATAAGTCTGACTGAGGAATATTATTGGTTTGCCCATTCCTGTGGACACGAAGCTATTTATAGTCTTGACCATTCTAAGTAGAGTGACTTTCCAATAAACTAGTTGGAAAACATTATGGATGTCATAGGCATCTGCCTTATTGATACTTATCCAGTTATTCTGCATCATGTGGCAAAACATATTTGGTTCGCAGATATACTAGAGGAGAGGAGCATCACAGTTTTTGTATTCAAGTCACCATGTCTACATTTATGAGGTTGTATACTTCCCTGAGGTCTTGGGTTTCATAGATTATACCCATATTGCTACAAAGGCCCCAGCTGGTCCAGAGGAACATGGATACATAAATAGGAAGGGCTATCACTCCCTGAACTGTCTTGCAATCTGTAATATCCAGTTTATTGTCTACAAAGTCTTTGTGTGCCAGCCAGGTAGTTCCATGATTCCTACATTTGCCTGCAGTTCCTGTGAGTGGGCTTCCCATACACTCACCTGGTAATAGATTTGGACACATAGTATTCAGGATGGGCTGTGCATACAGGTGACATGCATGCTGGGTGCATACCACATATTAATTATGGCTTCTGTGTTACAGACACTGCTGGATAAGCCATTGAGACCTGGTGATAATTCCTATTCACAATTTATAAACAATGGCAGAGGTGTGCTGCACTATGCTCCATGCTGAGACAAGAAACACTGTGTAAAGCATATTTGGCCTTCTAAAGGGTAGATTTTACTACTTCTGGTGGGCCCTTACAACACAATCCATAGATATGCAATAAAGTATCTTGTAGTGTGCAAAGCTACACAATGGTCTGTGTCCTTTTATATAGACCATCCTGTGCAAATTTCAGAGTATTAAACCATTTTTTCCATCTTTCTTTTAAAATCTTGAACATCTTGGACTAAGCTACCAAGAACTGGTGAGTACAACAACTGCTTCTTAGGAATACACTTGGGATTATTACTTCTGTTATACTCCTGGTGGGAGAAGGAGTGGAAGGACATTATTTCTTAACATTTCCAGAGATTATCAGTCACTAGAAAGCCTGAAAATTGCTTCTTAGTAATCATTCTCAGATTAATGTTACTGCTTTACTTGTGGTGAGAGAAGGAGCAGAGGGACATTGGCTCCTGCTAGTCTGTGAAAGGGCAGTGTATACTGAACTTCATTGAGTGGTGTGGTTGCAGTTTTGTTGCGAACCTTGTCAATGCCTTTCTGCAGCTTGGCTTTCAACTAAGAGAAGAAATAGCAAGTACACTGAACCTATCATCATTTGGTTTAACACTACTCCTCAGGAAGCAGCCTAGGAATAGTGCTACTTTTTGCTTCTGGTAAGAGAAGGAATAATGTTCATTTCATTCATTTTAGAGTACAGCTGTTTTCACCACTGCAAATAAATAAGAACACCCATATCTATTCCACAAAAAGCATATAATTTATTAAACATTTTGTCTTATACCAGATAAAAATACTTTATCAGAGTATACAAACACAGGGCTGAGTATAATAAATAATGAATTCAATTAAATATGTGATAACCCTGATCCAATCACAATGCTAGATTTGATTATGTTTACACTTTAAGATATTGGCTATAGATAAACTTACATTTAGTCTCGTTTTTTATCAATATTGAAAAATATTTGCCAGTACAATTCTCTAACAAAAAGATGATTAGACCAATCACCACTTTTCTCTAGTATAAAAACAAAAAAATACTGAAATCTGTATGTTTCACTATCTTTAGTTAGATTCATAGATGAGTACAAGGCTAAGTGCCCTTGAGTGCCATTTTAATCCTAGCCAATTACCACATGTGAGAATCAAGCCCTGTATCTTGTATCTTCACCACTGCAAATAAATAACAACACCCATATCTATTCCACAAAAAGCATATAATTTATTAAACATTTGTCTTATACCAGATAAAAATACTTTATCAGAGTATACAAACACAGGGCTGAGTATAATAAATAATGAATTCAATTAAATATGTGATAACCCTGATCCAATCACAACGCTAGATTTGATTATGTTTACACTTTAAGATATTGGCTATAGATAAACTTACATTTAGTCTCGATTTTTATCAATATTGAAAAATATTTGCCAGTACAATTCTCTAACAAAAAGATGATTAGACCAATCACCTCTTTTCTCTAGTATAAAAACAAAAAATTACTGAAATCTGTATGTTTCACTATCTTTAGTTAGATTCATAGATGAGTACAAGGCTAAGTGCCCTTGAGTGCTGTTTTAATCCTAGCCAATTACCACATGTGAGAATCAAGCCCTGTATCTTGTATCTGTAGGGTAAAGACCTTAACAATTATGCCAACCTCCCACATTATTACATTAATACCATCCTTTCTTCTAATGCCATAATTATGTTGATGTTTAAGTTGGCTCAACTTTTTCCTCTGTCTTACCTATATAAAAGTCAGGGCATGATAAACTTAATAAGCAGTTCATTATTTATTATGTTCAGCTCAGTGTTTGTTTATTCTGATGAAATAATATTTTTATCAGGTGTAAGAAAAAAACAATAAATTATAGGATTTTTGTGGAGTAGTCACGGGTGTTGTTTTTTATTTTTAGCTACGTTTTTCACATGAGGTATTGGATACAATTCTTTTGTATTTAGTTCATTTCTTTAACATATCAGAGATCTATGGACTCCCAGGAATATCGTTATAGCTTCTGGTTCCACCAATTCCAGCACTGAGGTAATTGAGGATAATTAAGTCAGACTTGTGGGCAAGAAGTTATACCTACTAGGCCGACACAGCTGTTATTACAGGTTTTGCAGTACATCTCGCCTAAATTGGATGCTGCATTTCCGGCTGCGATCATGATGAACAATGAAGGTAGTTATGTGACCAATTCCAGGAAATATGCTGAAGCAGTGAAAATGGGTGCACATGGAAGAAAAATTATACATGGAAAAGAAATGTCCAATATGGAGGGTGGGAATGGAAATGGCAGTTTCTACTCCATATTTAATGCAATACCTTCTTTGAATACCCAAGACAAAGTAGATAAAATAGGAATTTAAAAAAAAAAACTTTTATTTAAATATGAATTTTTGCAGCTGGATAATGTTTTATTTAAAGCATCTATATATTAGTGCACCATGTCTAAGGATTTGAGAATATTTAAGTCTCCTCACCCTGTTAGTTCTAGTGCACCATTATATCAATAATGTATTTCCTATTTTTGACTGTATTGGCAGTGAGTACTTGGAAATATTAATTAAAACAATGCAAAGGCAATAAAGAATTTAAAAAAGAAATTAGAAATGATTAAAAAACATATCACTCAGGACTTGATTTTTCCTCAGCACTAAGTGGAATATGATTCCATTTTTCATTAATTAGAAGAGCATGGTGTGAATGTTAAAAGGAGGAAAATCGAAACAATGGAAATAGGATGAATATGCCAGCAGTGCAGCTATCCACACCACAAGGGTAAAAATCTCAGCAGACAACAGTATGCTAGTTATGAACTGCAACAGGATATCCGAGTAAGTAAATATGCTTTGTCTGTGGAACAGCCTGTCAAAGTAAGTGCTCCACTTGATACCCTAGATAATTTTGGAAAATATGAATCTAGGCAAGATTTTTGAAGTGAAATGTCTTATGGGAGGGTGTAAGAGCTTGGAGTGAAACAGAAGTATGTAAGTCAAACTCCACCCACTAAGGGTGAGGATTGACTGCCGTACTCTAGATTTCCACACACACACACACACACGCACACACACACACACACACACACACACACACACACACACACACACACACACACACACACACACACACACACACACACACACAAATAGTTTCAGAATGAGCAATCCCCTCAGAGCAGCAGTACCTCTCAAACTCTTACCACAAGAAATCTGCATAGAGCCCCAAATAACGGGGACACAAAGGACCGAAAGTAGGAACGGATTTTAAATATTGCTCTTATAAACGTAGACAGTTGCTAGAATGACAGGGTTTCTGTCAGCATGCATTTTACACACACACACACACACACACACACACACACACACACACACACACACACACACACACACACACGCCCGAGGGAGGTTTAAGTTTAAAAGTAACAAATGTCTGTGGGACTGATTTCTCTCATTTGACTTTGCATGAGGTACAGTGTGTTCACACTGGAGGAAAAAGTAGTACAAAATGTTTTTCGCTCGAGGAGTCTTAAAGGTCATTCCCTGTAATTGGTGCAGATGTGTGAATGTAGTTAGAGCAGTGACGTTATTTTATGGGGGTAACCTGCACATTGTTTTCCTTTGTGGCATTCTTATTTTTTGTGATTATTTGGTTGAAATGCTGGTCCTTGGGACAGGATAACGTTGGTATACCCCCCACCCATCACATACACAGATACACATACACACACACACACACACACACACACACACACACACACACACACACACACACACACACACACACACACACACACACACACACACACACACACACACACACACACACACACACACACACACACACACACACACACATGAACATTCAAGTATTGTCCTGGATGTTCCATTATTTGATACCTTCAGATATAGCTTTGCCTTTGTGGTTAATGGACTCAGCACAATTGGGGAAAATGAAGTGCTTTTTGGTAGAGCCTTGAACCCGATGTTCTTGCCTGGCATGCATACCTCTCAACTGCCCCTGATTTTAACATAGATTTTATATCTGCTCATCTTAATCCCTCCTAAAACTGGAGACTTTTGGAGAAAAGGTGGTGAACTTCACTTAATATATAATAATGACAATACAATTAAAGTTCTAGAGTTATTTTACTTCAGAAGCTGTATATTCACATTGTCTTATTCTGTCAGTGTCTGAAGTTAATAGCACTAATATTTTGAAAGTGTGTCTGATTCTGTTGAGATTTGTCCATGACTGGTTGAGAGCCATGCTAGCACGTACAGACCATTTCCTGAGGCACATGTTTCTGTCCTAGTGCAGAATGGTTTGCCGTCGGTGTTCTATTGCATACTTGCTGTGCTGCTCCCTTTCTTTCGTGTTTCTGCAGTACAGGTGGTGGGTTGAAGTTTGAGATTTCCTCCAAGTTATGTTCAGCAGGTGCAGATAAGAACAAGGCAAGCCACAACAAAACAGATTTGCAGTTTGCTGCCACTGGTGAATTGGGGCTACTTTCTTTGACTTCAACAGAAGTTTACCACATGTTGTGTCTTTCGGCTTTTCCCGGTCAGGGGTCACGACAGCAGAACTCTGGTCCGCTAATGATTGGCAGTTGATTTTTACATGCTGAGTTGCCAGCCCTGACGCACAACCTTCAAAAAAGGTACGCCCATTCATGCACGTCTTCACGCATGAAGACACTCTAGCTGAGAGTCGAACCGGTCAGCGTCTTACTGGGAGGCGACAATACTACCGCAGCACCACCACCGCAAAGAAGTTTATCACATGAAATGAAATAATAATTGAAACAAATAAAGCTCATTACAATGGACACTAGTTTTCCATCTGGCCCTTTCTTTGTGTGTATATCGTAAGGCATCATGGTTTTGTCTGAACTGTAAATGTACAAGTAGTCCTTTCAAGTCAGTATTTTCTGTGTGCTCTTGACTATAGTGCACTTTTAAAAGTGGTGGGAGACAAGCACTACACCAGCGAGGTCTGAATGGACTTTCGGCTCTGCAGCAGGATTAATAGAATCATGAGACCAACTTTTTACTTGCTACTTGTCTACTTCATTTTAGCAGACAGTTTTTGTCTGTTTGTTTGTAGCTGACCATATCTACACTTTTTTCTTTCTCACTCCTTGTATATGTGGACAATGATTTTATGATATCAATTGCAATATTTGAATGTGTTGCACAGCCCCCTTTTTTACGATCCCTGAAAAGCATTAAGATTGCAGGGTTTATTAGTGCCTGTAACACGTTATGAAACTTCCTACCTACTTTCTTTAGCTAGTTCCCTCTGTAACACTCACTTTCCCTGACACTTTTTATCTTGCCATTTTTCAATTACTGTTTATTTCTATTAAATACTACTCACCTGTATATTAGGAAGTTAGCAGACAGCAGTGAACTCTGATCAACCATACCCAAACAGAGATTCCTGCATATTTTACTTTCTATACAGTTTTTTTCCTTCTTAGGTGGGTGACTGTTTTTTGTATATTAGCAGGTTGAGACTTGGTGCTAGCCTTTGGTAATACTCCCTTGTACCTGAATCACAACCCCTCCCCCTTTGCCTAACATCCAGCCCCTAGGTTTTATAGGGTTCCTGCTATTCTGGGCACCGTTTAAAAAAAATGTTATTCCCTGCTCCTGAGCATTCACATCTGTAGCATTTCTCCACCAAGTAAGTGTCTTGTTTTTTTGGAACTTAGTCTTTTTCTATCAGAGTTTCCTTTTTGTATTTTGAATGCTGAGCTCATGAAAGTTGCATGTTTTTTGTTGATTGTCTGCTGACTATATTTTGTAAAACTCTAGGGACCAGAACTAGTAATCAACTGCTAGAATGTTTTTTTTTCTGTTGTTTAAACCTGGCCTTAATAATTAGGTATTTTGTTAGAAATAGTCATACTATGTCCATGTGTATTTTTAGACCTGTGTTCAGTAACCAGCAGCTGGTACTTTGTACTAATGCTGATATCTGCAATGTGCAGTAGTCCTACCCTGGGCTTGTATCTGCTGTTCCAGTTTGTTTTATTTCTGCTATCCCTGAGCTCATATACTAGTGTTTCTGTTATGCTATGTTTTTTACCTGCTAGTATAATTTAGCTCTGCCTGTTATTTTAAATCATGTTGTCTTGTTTATGCATTCTAGTGCGATTGTCTTTAGCTTTGTTTGTTTAATACAGTTCATAATTGTATTTTGTTACATTTTTACACTGTCTGCTCTTTTCTCTGAACTGTCCTTATATTTTTTTATCCTTTCAGCCCCTCCAACTGCACCTCCATGGCTTTATTCACCACTGTTTTCAGCAAGCTGCAATATTTTTACTGCTTATCAGGTCCTGCATCTCCCACGATGTATGTTTATGTGTTTTCTGCAGTCACCAGCGTTGTGATCAAATTATATGCTCGTCTCCTTTTTGCTGGGGTTTTCACTTACTGTAAGGGACACCAGCAGCCCAAATAACCATCATTTAAGACTACACTTTTATTGCTATTGTAATTTAGCTTATACCCTCTTCCAGTCTAACTTTCTGCCAAGTACAGCTCTTTATGAAATGTCCTACCTACTTCCTTTAGCTAGTTCCCTCTGTAACACTGACTTTCCCTGACACTTTTTGTTATCTTGCCATTTTTCAATTACTGTTTATCTCTATTAAATACTACCTACCTGTATATCAGGAAGTTAGCGGACAGCAGTGAACTCCACTCTACCATACCCAGAGTTTCCTCCACATTTTACTTTCTGTCCATTTTTTTCCTTCTTAGGTGGGTGACTGTTTTTTTGTACATTAGCAGTTTGAGACCTGGTGCTAGCCAGCTCCATTCACCTTCACTCTACTCAGGCTCACTCCGCTACCCTACCCTACCCCTATTCTCACACACCCACCATCCTGTACTTTATTTCAAGCCACTCTCCTGCTGATCTCTCCTCTCTAGCACTGCATACTAAATCACCATTTCTAGTCTTCTTTTAATTGTCTTCCTATAGCATACAACCTCCTCCCTCATTGCATATATCTACCAAATATTTTTGCTTAATTCTCCCTTTCTAATCTTCCCTTCTCTTCTCTTACCTTATAAATACATTTTCTTATCCTTCTCTACTGCCTCCATTTACCAACTACCTATCACTATTACCTACTGTCTTACCCTAATCACATTTCTACTCCCCTCTCTTTATACCTACTAACCCTACACTGCTCTGCTGCTTCTAGTATTTCAAATAGCTCTTCCTTACATTTTATCCACCCTAGCTACTCTTACTCTACTTAACTTTTTCATAAGTTCTTTATTCTTATTTTTACCATGCCTCAGATGCAACCTGTCATCACACTCATTTTCCTACTGTCTGCATTCCCTAGCCTATTATACCACCTCATAAGACTCTTATTATCTCACATCCTACCCCTCTCCTACTCTGCCCATTATGCAGAACCTTAATCACCACAGAGCCATTGTTCACATCTTAGCACATCTTTTTAATACCTCTACTAGTCTTCTTTTTTCTTGTAGATATCCCCAAACCCATAGCTCTGCTTTTAACCTTTACAAACATTACAGACTTTTTTCCAAACTAAAATTACTTACCCTCCACTTCCTTACCCAAATTAAATTCCAGTCTGACATCCACCCTAACCAGGCCCCACACTCTTTAAATCCTCTAACCCACATCCTTTAAACCCAAACACTGCCATTTCCCCTCCCCACCATCCAGCTCTAAAAAGAAGTAACTCTGACCTACTCATAATTAATTTCAATCTCAGGAGCCTTCTCAACAAAGTTCATGAATTTCATGCTGCCATTGTACTTTTCTCCCCAGACATAGCTATAATTACTGAAATCTGTCTTAAGCCACATATAAAAACAAGGAACTACTTCATAATGGGTATAGTATACTCGGAATTGATAGATTAACCAAGCATGGTGGTGGCATTGCCATAATGTCTGAAGACACCCTCAATCTAGTACAACTCAAGTCTACTCCACCAGATCTCACTAACTCTGAAATTTTAACTATACATCTAGATAGAAACACCCATAAGTCCATTATCATTTTAGCTATCTAACTCCCCCTGCTAATAACCTCACTAACATTGAAAACATCCTAGAATGGGCCTCTTCCAATTTCACCCAGGAAACTATAATAATTAACCTAGATTGGCTTACCTGCTCCTAAAAAACTCCCGCCAACTTCATAAGCTTCTCTAACTTAACTGGTTGTCTTGCAGATACTCCTAGTGATCACTACCCGATCTATCTAATCAGAAAATGTTCACACAGTACCAGCAACATTTCATTCCACTACATATGTACTACAAAACATTTTCCTCCACTATATTTAACACACTTCTACAGCAAAATGACTGGTCACCTCTAAAAACCCTACAGTTGGACCTTGCAGTACAGTACTTTAATAATGCTTTCCTGCAAATACTCAATAACCTAGCCCCAGTCAGGAAAATTTGCACTAAAGCCAAACAGCTTCCTTGGTTATCAAAAGAAATAGTACTTCTACTTAAGCTAAGTGACAAAGCCTGGACTCTTTTTCTTAATAACAGAAATAAAGTCAGTCTTACCTCCTACCAAAAAAAAAAAAAAAAAAAAAACAAATAAAACAAGATAAAAAACTTACTTTCAATCATTTCAACTGAAATACCAACAGAACCCCAAAAAATTCTGGCAAACGTTAAACCTACTTCTTAACCCTGGAAAACCCACTACCCTATCCCCAACAACCTGCAGTTCTACAGGATGCATAGCCACTCATTTCAATACCCACTTTATCACCTTCATAATGTCATTATTAAACAAATCTGCAAATTCTTCTCTTTCCATACCTAAGTTTTACTATTTGCGTAAGATGAAAGTGCTCATCATATTAAAGTTTGTGGACTACACTTCTGGACTGTTTGCCTTGTGTTTTATATGCCTTCCTCGATATGTCAAAAGCTTGCACCATGTCTTTATCTTTTATCCAAAATATGTAATTATGTAACTTTCTTTGGAGCTTTTCTCCCCGGGTCTCCTCTGGAAACGGGTTTCTGGCCCAGCTGGACACTACCCGGTAATCAAATGTAAATAAATAATAAATAAATATGTCAGCCTTTTCCAGTCTGCATTTTGTTATTTAAAAATGAGTCACTACCAAAGGAGGTGTGTTGCTTGGTATATAGGATCAATACAGGAAAAGTACAACTGTTTGAGATTAAACATGTGGGAGTAAGTTAATAAATTAAAATAAGATATGGTGCCCTGAAGAGAAAGCATCCATTAAGCCAGGGTTACTGATGACATCTGATCTTCTAACATTTGTGGATGGAACTAGTTTTCTAGTTTTAGTTGCATAGTCATATTCAAGAAGTAAGTTTTTTGTCAATCCTTTTGATTGTCTCTCTCTTAAACAGAAAAAAAAAATATGTGCCATTGCCATGCGCGTTACAAGTGAGACTTCTGTAAGTGCAAAGGAGCTTATAGTGTACTGTACCATTTGTTTTCCTTCTCACTTCCTTACAAAAGTTTCAATTCTTCCAAGTGTGGTGACCACACACATATGTTTTAGAATTAGCACAACTGAAGAGATGTAAGCAGGGGTTTAGCCAGAGAATTTAATTTTGTACTTGTGTGCTGTTAGTGCTGTATCTCCCAACCCACCTGGTAGTTAAAAACTGACATGCCCTCCTCAAAACCTAACAAATGCTTGCATCACTTTCCCTCTAAAACCATTAAATAGATATTTTATCAATCTATGCAACTCTTATTGGAGGCCTTAATTTAGGCAGTTGTAGACACAACATGGCCTAAAAAGACATGGATTCTCTGAGTAATGTCTAGAAAATTGTACTCAGTAGAGTAAAAAGAGTATGACTAGCTACACCCTTGGATCGGAGCATTTAGAGCAGACGAGACCACAGTGACCAAGCTATTCCCAGGGTTACAACAGGATGAGGAACAGGCCTACTGGGCAGAGAACAATAGACTGGTAGTTAACATATGAAAACTGTTGTTTCCCTAATAAAATAACAAACAATTTTGGGAAGACATGTTTTGATAACAATTTTGACATTTCCAACTTTAGTAGCATAGAAATAAATAACTGTATTCAAAGTTTGTTTAATAAGGGATTTACTTTTCTTTCAGCCCAGCTTGTTAATATTTCACTTATATTAACTGAACTTAAGCTATATGTGAAGAAACTCAATTTATTGGTGCTGCTAGGAAATGGGGATTTTAATGTGGGAGTACATAGAAAAAGCTTCTACAACCCCCTGCTCTTCTCGTTATTAATCCATTTGAAACGTGTTGAAATGGATATATGTAGATTACTGCAAAATAAAATAAAAATAGATTTAATAATTTTTGTAAAGCTGAATGGAATGTGTTTAAACACATTTCTGATGATAAAAATATATAGATTATGAGGGCAGATAAAGACGGTGGCGTGGTGACACTGTTACAGTTCTAAGATTCAACCATGTTGTACAATGATGAGACATATGCTATTGTATCTAAGAATGAAGTGAATGCAGTATGTAACAGAATTCATAGGACATTATATGATTTATATATCAGTGAGATCATCTGAGGGCACGCATGACTATTTTATAGCAGTCCATTATTACTTACATATTCAGAATACCAAAAATACATAAAGATACCGTAGAATCATCTTTAAGGCCTATTATTTCAGCTAAGGAGGTAAAACTAAAATACTTATGGTATATGGAGAGTATGACTGATTGTTTCACTTTCTGAATATTCTCCAATATCCTTTCATTTATGCCGCGGTGGTGCAGCGGTAGCATTGTTGCCTCACAGCAAGAGGTTCTCCTGTTTGATTCTCGGCTGGAGCACCTTCTGTGTGGAGTCTGCATGTCCTCCCCATGGTTGAGTGGCGTTTGAAAGACATGCGCAGAATGAGTATGCCTTCACTGAAGGTTGGGCGTCGAGCTGGCACCTCAGCACCAGTAAAAAAATCTACTGCCAATCATTAGCAGACCGGAGTTCCGCTGTGATGACCCCTAACCGGGAAAAGCCGAAAGAAGAACAACTCCAATATCCTTTAATTTTTTCATTTTCTGTATCTGTATATTAAAAATATATGGAAAATAGTAAATTTACCTTGGTTACATACATATATACATCTATATAATCCACATTTAGCATTTCTTATCTACACTTTTATACTAGACTTACTTTTAGGATTAAATTTAGTAATATAGTAAAAGGAGACTTTGTCTGATGTTCCCAATTGGTGTCCAGTGATTACTGATTTGATTAAGAGATTTTAGTTTTGAAGCAAATGTTTTTGGATAGCCACTAAGAACAACTTGTTCGCATATTGAGGAGCACCTCCCCAAGAATTTAGTTTTAGTCTTAAATCTAATCCAGGATAGTCTGTAAATCCCTCTTGTACCATACCCTTGTAGATCATGTGATAAGGACCCTTGCAGATCATGTGATACAGATCTACAAACATGGATATGCACTTTCCTACTATCTCTGCAGCCAATTTGGTAGATATGGGCATCCTGAGGCAATGTAGTAATTCTCTTGTGTTTACTGACAACCACCTAATTCTTAAACAACTGATATGGCATATAAGGCATATAGTTACACAATGTCATTGTAGGAAAGGCTGTCACAAGGAAGCACTTATAATGCAAAAAGGTTGTCAGAAAAAACACACACATTATGCTCACCACACCTATTATGGACCAGACACAAAGGCCCACATATAATGAAGTTCTTAAATGTTATCTCTCTAAACCCCAAAGGCCTCCCAGACATTGCACATACAATAAGTATCTTCAGCAACCTCAAGAGCACTCTACCAAAACAACATCCGCCATGACACATATAGCCCCATCTTACAGCATCTAAGCCGATAAGGCAAGTCATCCCACAATGCATAATTTTGATCCTAGAAACCTTCATTGTCAGCCAAAAAGATGTCTCACTCACCAGACTGAGCAAGGAAAGTGTCATGGTCAGTTGCCTATCAAGGACTAGGATCTGCCAGACCATACACACCCTCAGGATGTTGAACCACAGATACCAGTATGTCTCAGTCATAATCCATGTGGTGTAAATGTACTGAGATATACCTCCCTGGACTATATGAAGGGAGACATGATTGAGTTCTCAGACTGTGTCCCAGGCTGCTAGGAGCCTAGCATAGATCAGCATTCTACTTCCTCTTCGAAGGTTGATGCCAGAATATGAACAGAAGATAATTGTAACAATTGGCTATTTTGCCAGGGAAGAAGGCACCCATTCACTCTAGGCTCTTGAACATTAGCTTTCCACCCTCATAGTGCCTTTTTTAGGCATCATCAACCTGATAAACCTTCCCACATAGCAAAACCAACCCAGAAAAGTCTAAACATATTACTCCTCATTGCCATGAATCTAAACAAGAAAATGCACTCCCTGAAAGGCAACACCCATTGATGTAGACACAAATGACATTGGTATAAAGCCTAGCACCAACTGTTGACCACAGACATTGTCACTGGATGATCCAACAGGCCTGAGGCCAGTATCATGAACTTTGGGCTGAAAGATCTAAAGGTTAAAGCTTCAGAGACTTGCAATGGCACTGACAAGATCAGTTCCAATCCTGGTCCTGAAAGCCTGACCCCAGCTGCTGGAAAAGCTGAAATGCCTTGCACTGTCAGCATCAACACCAATGTTACCATCATTGATGACACACCGTCAGTGCAGAAGGTGACAGATTAAGAGCTGTGATCCTGAAGGCAAAACCTCATCTGAAGTAGATCCACCTCTTTACATTGACACCTGGAAGCTGTTTTAAAGTTTCATCTGTACTGAGTGGAACACTGCCTGGTAAGAAGTTGTTCAAAGAAATTGCTAGAAATGAAGGCAGGGAAGGAGTGCACCATCCATTAGTACACCAGATCAAGGAAGAGACAAATCCCATCCCCTGCTGCATCTTCACATACACCCTCATTATCTTCAAACAATGGTCTGCAGGGTGTCAGGGCAACCCAACAAACTGTATTACTACCTAAAATTACATGTGCTTGGCCTTAAGAACATTTGGCAAATGAATACTATCTAGTCTGTGGTCATTGGCTTCACAGGATTTCACACACTTCCTATCAGCCTATGCTTTTTAGTGCTATTGTACCAGCAGTGACTATGACTTGCTTAATATTACTATATTGATATACATAATGATTTCCACAAGTGGGTTAATACCTTTTCAGTACCACAATACCCTTTAAATGACAAGATCCCTTCCCTCTTTTATAGTAACACTCTGAAACTGTTACCTGCCAGTCCAGTCTAGCATATTCAGGATACAATTACTTTACACTTTTAAAAATAATCAACCATACTCTTAACTTAATAGACATCAGCAGTCTAAAGACTGAAGTCAACAATTATAATCAGTCCACAAGTTTTATGTATTTACCCTTTTATAATTCAACAAACAACTAACCATAGCACAGGCTTTTGAAACTGAGTGCTAAAATACTTAAAGGAGTTGGGCAATAATACATCTTAAAAATTAAATACGCAAATAAATATATTTTTGCACAGGGAAATATAAAATAAAAATAGTTTTGAACAAAAAGATGGCATTACACTGACTTTCACCTAGCCGGTCCTACTACTAACTATAATCTATCTACCAATTTAGTGGTTGAAAAAACTGACAGGCAAAACATCTAGATGTTAGTTAACTGATCTAGGCAACAACTATTATCTGTTCTTATCTAAATTCATGAAAAGATTTTTTTAATGCTCCCCATCCTAAAGCACAATGAACTAGCCTGTTGCACTGAACTTTTAGGGAAGAGTCATGTGACTTGAAAAAACATCAGGAGGTGTCCTAGCACACTTACTTTCTACAAAACACCTATTTTAGTGATGTATTGTTATGGAGTCAACCGACCAACACACACACACACACACACACACACACACACACACACACACACACACACACCAGTTACATAAAACAGAGCCCGAGCAGACACACACAGCAGTTTCAGATACATAAAACAGAGCCAGAGCAGTTTCAGATACATAAAACAGAGCTGGAGCAGTTTCAGATACATAAAACGGAGCCAAAGCAGTTTCAGATACATAAAATGGAGCCGGAGCAGTTTCAGATACATAAAACGGAGCCGGAGCAGTTTCAGATACAAAAAACAGAGCCAGAGCAGTTTCAGATACATAAAACAGAGCCGGAGCAGTTTCAGATACATAAAATGGAGCCAGAGCAGTTTCAGATACATAAAATGGAGCTGGAGCAGTTTCAGTTACATAAAACACAGCCAGAGCAGTTTCAGTTACATAAAATGGAGCCGGAGCAGTCTCAGATACAAAAAACAGAGCCAGAGCAGTTTCAGATGCATAAAACGGAGCTGGAGCAGTTTCAGATACATAAAACAGAGCTTACTCACTGTGGGTGACTCTCTGGCAGCAGTGACATGATTCCCACACACATTTGTGTTTAAAATTCCCATGATACGTGTGAGTCCTCCATTAGGTTCTAAAACATGGGGGGGGGCCTCTCCCTCCCCCTCACTCTAAGGTTTCTGCGCCTATGATGATATCTTGCCATCTCTTCCCTGACTTATTAGTTTGCACACCTCTAGTCAGTAGGTATATGATATGCATGCAGAGGGCCTGCAGCTGCACATCATTGTCTTGACATCCGTACCTCTCCAGGCATTGTCACCCTCTTCTTCATGTGGACATACCTGTATGTGTACAGCTGTAAACAAAGCATGCTATTTAGTTGGTGCATGTGCTCGACAACACCATGCACGTGTTAGTTTCCAACATTCCTTAACTATAGCCACTATGATATCAACTACAGTTAAAGGTTTATAGGAGATTACTAGGCTAACAGCTTAAGGGCCCTTACAAGCTAGCCAATATGACCCAATTTTATCTAATATATGGCTTGTAGGGGCAAGAGGATAGCCTTACAGTTTGTCCCTGTCCATAAGGAACATTAGCAGTACCCCAGGTGTGATTTTTTGATTCCTCATCCATTGATCCAAATTGCATTTGAAGAAAGCCAGGGAATGGCTCTACCTAATGTGAATAGGAAGCCTGTTCCAAAGAAGGGGCAATCTCTGAGACACATATCTGTCTCTCCAGCATGTTATGTTTGAGGCACTAAGTTTAAATTCCTAGATCAGATGACTGTCATGCTGTTTGACTTGTGGTTGTGTATCAGTTCCATGAGGGGTGGATATGTGAGTGCCCTGTAGGTCAATCATATGTCACCCCTTAATAGTCGGTAGGAGATAGAGTAAAGGGGTAGGTCTTTTAATTTATTTGAGTAGGACATGTTGTTTACACCCTGTATTTTTTCTGGAGGAACCTCTGAGTTTACTCCAGCTGTTGTAAGTACCTCATCAAGTACATGCCAAATGGCACATTGTACTTGATAATTGGTCTAATGGGGGCCAAGTACAGTGGGACTATAATTTACTTGGACCTGGATGTCATACCTTTACTCATAAGTTGTGGTACATAGAAGGACTTCCTCATCACTGTGGATACATGGCAGTCAAAGTTCAAGCTTCTATCTGTGTACCTAGATCTCTCACCTCTGAGTCTACTCTTATGGATGTGCTATTGATGTTGTAATTTGCCGGGGTATTTGAC
Source organism: Protopterus annectens (assembly GCF_019279795.1). Classification (NCBI taxonomy): domain Eukaryota; kingdom Metazoa; phylum Chordata; order Ceratodontiformes; family Protopteridae; genus Protopterus; species Protopterus annectens. The sequence continues at coordinate 887,804,961 of NC_056745.1, forward strand.
TTCCCAAAGGGTATGATAATGCATTTTCTTGCATTTAGTTTAAAGCCATTGTTTTGGCACCAATCATGTGTCTGATCTAGACCCTCCTGAAAGATATCTATATCACTGGGGAATTCAATGATTGCCCACAGCTTACGGTCATTGGCAAACTTTGTCATCGAGAGAACTTCCACATTATCCTTGAATTCAAAGATAATATTCCAAACTGGGGTGGTTGTAGCACTTAGCCCTGTGACACACCAGTGATAACTGGCCTTTTGCTGGATCTGGATTCACCCACTTTAACCACGTGTGCTATATGTGAACCAATTGGCTATCCATCTTGTGACATAGGGATTTATGCCCGATTTTGTGAGTTTATTTATAATACCTGAGTGGGGAACTGAGTCAAATGACTTGGCCAGGTTGAGGTAGGCAGTATGTACTGTTTTACCTCACCCATGTCCTGGGTGACTTTCTCAAACAAATCCACCAGATTCAGTAGGCATGACCTGCCTTAGACAAAGCTGATTTAGGTTGGGTCTTGTGATTGGAGGTATCCTATGTCATTATTGATCAGGTCCGTGATTATTCTTTCCATGGCCTTACATATAAGACTAGTCAAATGCATGGCTCTGTAATTTCCTGGGTCAGTAGATTGCCCCTATTTATTCAAAGGGATGACTGTTACTGTCCTCTACCCTATAGAGACAAAGCCAGTCTGGAGGATGTGGTTGGCCTGAGTAGTCCTGATTTAAACTTTTTAAGAGACTACCTTGTATATTGTCAGGCCCCACTAAAGTCATGTTTTTAGCTTTAGAGAGTGCAGTGGCAACCTACTCTTTGGTGATAATTGGTGGTGGAGTGGTGGAGCATATTCTTGTAGAAGAACTGGTGATGATGGGGTGGTGAAATTTGAGCTGAATTTTACAGCCAGCAGATTTGCTATATCTTCTGACTGAGTATAAGTGATGCTAACTACAATTGATTCTGCGAATTGTTGAGTGTTGCTCTTAAGATTATGGACATAACTGAAACATGCCTTATGGTTATTCTTAGCTTTGTAGGCTATTTTTACCTCAAAGTCTGCTTTCAGAGACATGACTAGTTCCCTGATTCACTTGTTTAGACTAGTGATGGACATTTTGTTCTGTTGCGCACATTCCCTCTTACTTCTCAACAGGATTTTCTTTGTTTTGTTGTACAACCTACTAATATCTCAACAGGATTTTGTTTGTTTTGTTGTACAACCTAGTAATACAAAGGGCCACCAGGGTGGCTTGTTTTTGCAGTTTGACATGGGTGATTTTCAGTCTGGTACTGCCGTTTCTACGGAGTTGTTGTTATGGTCATACAGGGATTTTGTGTATGCCTCTGCACAGATTTCTGTTTTCTGAGTTTGGGGGATCTTGAAAACTTGCTATTCCATTCTTTAATATGACTAATTTTCATTAGAGAAGTTCTTAAAGTTTTTGGGATTAGATTGGGGGACGACTTTTTCCTTTATTTCAAGGGAGGCTGCTTTGTGATCTGATCTTACCAGTGAGGACAGACATCACACTAGTGGGGGTGAAGCACTCTCCCATATTTGTGAGTACCAAATCTAGGATAGTGGGAGTGCAGACTAATTGCTCCAGGGCATTTGAATTTACAAAGTCAAGAAATCTTTGGGCCTACAAGTTAGTTGTCATGTATGCCTCCCAATTAATGGAGGGATAGCTAAAATCATCCATAAGTATGGCACTGGGCTGGATGGTGAGTGATTCTAGTAACTTCAGGTATGAGATATGGGTTTCCTGGTTCATGGTGGGGGACTTGTAACTAGCAAGAATACGGTAATGAATTTTTCCCATGCTTAGTTGGACGTGGAGTAGCTCAAAAGTGTCATATTGTTTGATCAGCCTTGACATGTGTTTATCCTTTATGTAGATAGATACACCTCTGTCTTTTGCTCTTTCATGTTCAGTGGGTGGTTGGAATGTATGAAAGGCATTATAGCCATACACTGCCAAAGTGTTTTTTATGGCTTTAAACTATGTTTCAGTAACTGTACATACATCAGCATTCTCCAGGGTGAGGATAACTTTCAGGGCATGCAGTTTCTTGTTGAGACTCTTAACACTGAGCAGTAACAACTTTAGCTTGTCCTGAGTAGCTTTTGTTACATTGGAAGGTTTGTCTGTTCAGCAATGCATAAAAAAGGCACTATAGGGGTGGATAATGTTTTGAAGTGACAGGTGAAGACTATCTATGGCAAAGAAGTGTGACCAGTCAACCATGTCCTACCAGGCTGACAAATTTTAGACACATTTGGAATGACACCAGTTGCTAAGCCAATTGTTAAAGTTAATCATTTTCTGCTGGTATTGTTGCATCATCCTTGGAGACGGTAGAATGCTGCTCAATGCTAGGCTCATATCTGCCTGTGACACATATTCCAATAGCTCAAGCATGTCCTTCTTGATATAGTCCAAGAAGGTACTTCTCACCTCATTCACACCCATGTGGAATATGACTGAGTCATATTGGTATTTGGGGTAAGTGACCTGAGTGTTTGCATGATCTGAAGAGTCCTGGTCCCTGACAAGCAACTAAGTGTAACCTTCCCCTTATCCAGTCTGATAAGAGGGGCATCAGTGTGCCTCACAATGTATTACCAGAATATTGGGCTGTGGAGTATTTCACCTTACAGGCTTGGTATTTCAGAATCTATGAGATGTGTCTTTAAGTGTTATAATGAGAATTGTCTTGTTTGTGTGCATGTGGAGTTTCTGACACCTGCACCTGAGAGGATTTGATGTTTGAGTAAGTTACATGTAAGCAGTCTTGTGCTAGTACTCTAATAATTCTGGTCTTCATATATGTGGGTCTATGTATGCAGTCCTCTGTGGGTATAGTGAGTGATATGTGTGAGTCACTGACAACCTGTTGCTTTTTGTGTCTGTATGTGAGAGTCTAGCCTCCAATGTCAATGTGTAATTACATCTCCCACATACTAAATTTGTCTGATCAAGAATTAAGTGGTTGTCAGTGCACATAAAGCAATTGTTAAATTGCTTCAGGGTGCCCATGTCCATGAAGCTGGATGCAGAGACAGCCTTAAACTGCCCATCAATGTTTGCAGGTCCTAATGTGCACTTGCAAGGGATAGGAGTGGAGGGTGGAGGGTGTTTGTAACCAGATAAGGGAAGGGTGCTTACATGGTGTAATCTGCAGCTAACTTAACCAGCATTGCTGCCCAGTGCCCAAACCAGATGTGCTATAATGTAAGGTAGATTTAAATAGTCCTAACTAAATGTTTAAATGCTACTTACCACACAAACTAGTTGCGCCATGAGTAATGCAAGACTGAGGTAAGGTTCTGAGGTGTTTTTTATAGGGGGATTTCAACTTCTGGTGACTGCGTGTATACAAGTTTTGAGTCACTACTGCTACACAAAGAGGAGCTTCTCACAAATGCAAAGCTTATATACAATCAGAAAAAAGTGTTACACTAATTATGCCCTAAGATCGATCTCAAAGCACACAAGAAGATTTTCAACAGCAATTCCCAAGCCAGATAGATGAAATCAGCCCTCTCCTGCCACAAAAGTGCAGACTTTGACACTGTTAATGTCAAATGACTGATTCAGAGAACAAATGTTAAGGAATCTCAAGCAAATGCCTAATACTAACTTAAAAAAACACTACATACAATGTATTTCGGAGCAGAACAGCAGCCATTACATCAGTTTGAAACTGCAACTTTAAACTTTAAAGATTTACAAAAAACAATAAACAACACAGTAAACTTTTACAGTGTAATGAAAAAAGCAACCTTAGCAGATGTCTGCATCTCTACATGGCACTGACACAGCAAGTAGCTCCTTGGACCAAATTTATACCAACATTGGAAATACAGAAAACTGAATACTATGCCCTCTGGCCAATAAAAAGACTACACTTAGAGCCCTTATATGTGCTTCCCAACTCAGACAGACCAGGTAAACACCTACTGCCACTAGATGTATAATCCCAGCCTTGAGTCCTCCTAATGTAAAAGCATAGTAATTAGCTGTCCAGAGTGAAATGCTACCACAAACAAACTTAAACTTATGGAAAGGCAATAAATAATTAAAGATAAGAGCAGTTTACTTTAAACAGCTTATAAAAGTGTGATTATTCAATAAAAGTACTTCAGTTCGTAGAAATAAGTCAAGAGCCACTCAATTGTGCAAAATTTGTAAAGGCACTAAAAACAAGTTAAGCTGATTAATAAGACCTCATGCCAATAAAACAAGTACTTGCAGGAATCTCTAGTGTGTTTCCCCAAACTATACAGACCAGGCTACCACCCACTGTCAGTAAATGGAAAATATTCTGTTCTAATGGTGTAAAACACAGAAAAGTGCTTTCTAAAGTGTTAAAATACATCATTTGATCAAACAGCTAGCTAGATAATGAATGCAGAGAAAGTAAATCAGTAGGACAGACAATGAGAAGCAAATTTTCAAAATAAGCACAAGGAATGCAAATAAATAACTCAAGATATAAACAGCAGTGTAGAAGTGGAGGAGCATATAAAGCTCACTTGACAGTAAGGGTGTGCACCTTAAGTTTAAAAAGCATATCAAGGAATGGGAGGATGGGTAGGAAAAATAACCAGCAGGCAGTCATTAACAGTGCTTGTAGTTTTTGCAGGCCTTGAGTCTTATCAAAAAAGATAAAGCCACAGAAATGCTTTGTGTATTTAAGTATCACTCAATAAAAAAATGAGCCAATGAAAACACTGTGAAATGTGCAGCTTGGGTAATTTAAGTGCCTATCTGCCACATAGAACAAAAACACCAGGCCAAGCAGATTTCTTCATACAGAAAATAAAATGGAGCAGGTAAAACAGATGCATGTGTAATGCTCACCCACAGCTGTGTACTGCTGTGTATGGTACTGAAACTGTGCAGGTAAGTAAGGTTATGGCACTCATTTGTCTTATACGGCATAGTATTCCATGCAATATCCTCTGCCCACTGCAATCCCATCTACATGCATACAAAGATATGCCATGTGACTGAGTACTGACTCTGCATGTGATATGCGCAGGCACCTTGTGCCTTGTACTTACACATCTGCACATGCATGTCTCTGTGAGTATATGTGTGTGTGTAGTGTGCATGTGTGTGTGTGTGTGTGTGTGTGTGTGTGTGTGTGTGTGTGTGTGTGTGTGTGTGTGTGTGTGTGTGTTGTGTGCACTATGATACCTCCACTGTGCACATACAATGTGATCCACATTGCATGTGTCTCGGATACACAAAAAAATACATGTTGAGCCTCCCTCCCTCTCTCTAGCAGTCACCACAGACATTAAAGTGATGCAGTTGCTATATTACCAGCTCAATTTTTCATCCTTCTCTAATGCTCCACATCCATAGCACTTCTACAGCAGAAAGTCAGATAGCACCACTGTCTATGAATCAATTACTCTTTGTGCTATGCTAACCACATTTATCTATGTTAGCCATGTAATACAGTTTAGCATGAGGCATGTGATGCCTATGCACATTCACCAGGCCTGGCAATGCTGATAGTACTGTGTTGTAGCTCTATGTCTTATGATGCATTTCAGCAATATGTGCCCATGCTCACAGGTCTGCCATATTTTCCTTAAGTGGACAAGCTGTGTTTCTTTGGCTGCTTCATTTAGGGTAAACTGTGGGCCTCCTGCATATTGTGCTACAGAGAGCAGGATTTTCCTTTTCATTGTATACAAAGAGGATTTTTAGAATCATCTGCTGGGCTGATGTGATGGTCCTATTAATTAAGTGTTGTCTGACACCACAGGCATGACTTGTAGATGAGAACAATACGGCATTCAGTAGTGGAAGACAAAGGTTCAGGAGATACAGCCAGGGATGTACTGCAAGTATTCTTGCTTTTGGCCATTTATCTCCCACTATGTTATGTGATGTTTATCTAGAGTTAACAGTATCTTATTTGTTTTTCAGCTGCTGAGAACATCATACCTCTATAACTCTTAGCACAGGAAATCTGGGCAAAGCTTGACAAAATGTGGGGGAGAAAGGCACAAAAATAGGGACAGATTTAAAATATTGCTCTTATAAACTTAGAAAGTTGCTAGAGTAACAGGGTTTGTGTTAAAATATGGAATATGAAGTCTGAAACTCAAATGTATGTCATTATTTAGTGACTTCAACCCTCATATCATCCCAGTGAATTGCCAGAAAACCACAAATTTTATGAGGAATAAATCAAAAATTTGAGGCAAAAATCTGGACATTCTGCAAAAAATTGGTCAGTTGAGAGGTATGGAGAGAACGGATTAAAGACAGCTGGTTGCCGCAGAAGGTAAGCATGCCTCTCCTGGCAGCAGATTATGTATATGCTGTATAGCCTTCCAGCATGTAGCTGCAATGTTGTCCATGTCATATGAGTATTATCATTTTTAACCCATTGTGTTTCCCATATGCAGGCCCAGCTGACATAGAGGAGATGGTGTAACTGAATAGTAGTCACCTCAATATTTGTCATCAGCTGTGTCTACCAATACATCACTGGTACACTATTTTTCATCTTCTCAGCAGGTGGGTCAAGGGTCAACTGTTCGATGTTTTACCTTAAACTGTCAAAAGGTGATTGAAGGCTTCTTGGGGCAGACAGTGGTGTCACCTATACTGATATGCTTGTGGATGCGAAGGTTTGGGGCTGCTAAGGTGTGCAACAGTTGAATGCCCACATCAGCAACATGGAACACATTCTGGCTCATTGAGCCTTTTAATAGGCAACTGACCAAACATGACATTAGTCACCAAGGTGGCAATGATTCACATATTTGGTAACAGTTTCTGTGAGTGGGCTTCCCAGAGGGTCACCTGGTAGTATATTCTCACACATTATAGACAGCTATGCCAGCAATCTACCCTAGCTCCAGCTGTCCATTCCCCTCCCGTCTTCATCAATGGCCATATCTCATTCATTACCCAAATCTCCCCATCAGCACTTGTCTATCCCCTTCTGGTAGTTATCCATTTACTATACACCCCACCTTTTGAATATATACATACCTTGTTTGTCTGTGCCAGTGTTCTGCATTTGCTCACAGCTCCTAAACGTTTCTCCCTCTGAACCACCCAAAGTCATTCCACATTGCCTTTTCCATCCATTTTCTCTTCTAATAATAACAATGGGATGTATTAAAAAACACATATCCATCCTTACCTCCTACCCCCTGCTCTGTATTGCTTACATTTTTATTTCTTTGTCTGCTTTACTCCCCTTTCCTAATTTTTCTTACTTACCCCTTTATCTTCTCCATTTATATGATGAACAGTTTGGTCATTTTATTTCCTCCCCATTTACATGATGAGCAGTTTGGTGTCTTTTACATAATCCCCATGTAGGTGATGAACAGTTTGGTCACTTTCACCCCCCCCCCATACCATTTATATGATAAACAATTTGGTGACTTTCACTTCCTCCCCATTGATATGATAAACAGTTTGGTTACCTGCATGTGCTTGTGGACAGCCATCTTCTTTTTCTTCTTGAGTGATGTGCTGTACTATAGATGCCTTCCTGTGGCTCCAGGCTGCCACTGGCCACTGTGGCACTGTATGAAAACACACATGCTGCACAGGTTTACACTTCTGTTATTGTGTCAAGTCCCTTGCCCAAGCACCCTACTGTGGCACTGTTCCTCTGCTATGCTGCTGTAGTGCGGTCATTATTGCCCATTTGTTTCATTATGTGGCCTTTTGCTTGGTATGCCAGTGTTGCTCCTTGCCTGTTACATCCCTAATTAGTTCTGAGATAATTCATGAAGTGAGCCTCCTCATTATTAACACTATGTTGATGTACTGTGCACCTCTGTGAGCCCCAAGTATGGTGAGGCCATCTTAGTTGATTTGTATCAATTCAAAATGAAAAAAAAAAAAAAATAAGTTGGAAGTATACAATGTGTTTATTTAAAAAAATGGAAGGTGTTTCTGTTTAAAATAATGCCACTGTATAAATGGCAATTTACCATGGTAGCAGCACTGTAATGTAACTAACCTCAGTAAAAGGCTGGGTTGTAGTTTGATTACGCAGACTGCAGCATTTTAACAACAAATTCTCTCGTCGTGTAAAAAAAAAATATGAATTATCTGCATGTTTTCATAGTGAAATGTTATATTATAAATGATATGAGCAAATAAGCCTGACTAAACCATTAAACTGTACTTTATATGATGAAATGAGCTTACAAACCTAAATACAATAGGCATCCTAAAAGAACAGATTTCCTGTAAGATTATTAGTGCATAACTCATGCTTGCATATTTTTCTTTTTAATTAAACTCATGCTGCATGACTGCAACCTACTCAGTGAGAAAAAAAAATACTTTCATGTTCTCCTTGTCATGAACTATCTTTTCTGCAAAAGAGGTGGTATTTTAGTACAATAAGTCAGCTCTGATAAACTGGAACAGAAGCAGTACATAAACCATTTGAAGGCACTAAGTTAACTCTGATAAACTGGAACAGAAGTAGTACATACAGCATATCACTTGAAGGAAGTTATGTACATTACAATAATATACAAGGAGTTACATTGCCACATGGTGATGGAGAGAAGGCTGTTTTGATGTGGCTTGTTAAATTACACATCACTTGAAAGAGGTGCGATTTTATTCATTTCTACTCTATATTCTGCAGGCATGAATGTCTCTACACAAGAAAAAGATCCACACACCTTAAAAGTCAAATAGATACATACATCTTTTTTACTTGCATAAAGGAGGGATTTTCAAAAGCAGTTTTAGCATATGTGGAATTAAACCAAAGATTCTACTGTACAAAAATCTGGTGATATTTCTTTATAGTCTTCATCTCTGCTGTGACACTGTGCACTGCACAGACAGGAGAGTAAAAGAAAATCTAATGGAAAAAAATATACATCCGCTCATGATTAATTATTCTGTGTCTCTAGCATAGTTATTACTTTTATTTATTACTAATTTAAATGTTAGGAATATAGTAAGACTGTTTTCAAATCTAGCTGGTTTAAAGTTTGCTAACAGTCTGATCTACCAACTCTCCAAATGTTATGGGGAAGAACAGGGAGCAAAATGTTACATCCAAATGACCTTAAAATGCTATCACCATACATTTAAAAAAATAATAGTAAAAATAAAACCAGAGGCTAGTACAGTGGTACAGTGGTTTGGTTCCTGGATGAGGTGCCTTCCATAAAGACTGCATGTTCTTCCTGTGTGGTGTATATAGGTTTGCTATCACTTCATTGAAGTGGACTCGGTCGAATGATTTTATCATTGACCCACATCTGCAAAAAGTCACATTGCGGAATTCCAATATACCCAAAATAGATTCCAAGTATGACCTAGGAACAAGAGTCAACATGGGTGGAGATAGGGGCAAGATTTATACTTCAGAAATATCGCAGTTTCACAATTTCAACGTTCGAGTTTCAGACTTCATGCAAAGTGGATTCAACCGAGTCCACTTCAATAAAATGATAGTGAACTGTGTGTGTGTATACAGTTCCCCTTCACAAGATCGAGTTCCTATAAACTCAAAATTCATAACCCCCGAAGCCAGAATTTCAAGTTTACAGAAACTCGAAAATGTGAAGGGAAACTAAAAAAAAAAAAAAAAAACTTTCTCTGTGCCCCCCACACCCCCCTACTTAAATATTCCTACTCTGAGATCACACTACAGTGAAGGAAAGGGAAATCTCCCATTCTGCACTATATGCATAAGTGCAAAACGGAAAATTTCCCAGTCCTCCGCTATAGTGCAGTCACGCAGCTCTTAGATGAGAGCTGCAAGGGTGCAGGGGGACCTAGCCCCCTGCAAAAAGGTAACTGAACTCTTTTTTTCTAACCCTAAACTTCCCATTCACAATTTCGAGTGAATGGAAGTTCGAGATTCTGATCTCGAGCTTATGCATTTCGAGCTTCCATTCATTCGATCTTGTGAAGGGGAACCATATATATATATATATATATATATATATATATATATATATATATATATATATATATATTGTTTTTTTCTTTGTTCTCTGGCTTCCCAGAGAAAGAGAGAGAGAGAGAGAGAGAGAGACACACACACACACACACACACACACACACACACACACACACACACACACACACACACACACACACCACATTGCCACACCAGTACAGCTGGGTTTGAAACCTATTATTCCTATAATCCCAACTGCAGCACAAAGGATTAAGACAATACGATGTTAACAAACTGCTTCCTGTAGCTTAGTGTTTGATTCCTTCCACTTGTCTTCTGTGTGACTCTGAACATGTTATTTAACCAGACAGTGCTCCCAGGTCATCCCTGACAAAAGGACACTGACATCCTAGTGGGTTTATACAATTAAAAAAAAAAACATTCACATGGGATGAAAAACAACCAAGATCTTTGGGATAACTTTGTAAGTGCACAATCAAAGCAATTCATTTTGTATTTTGGTTACATTCAGTTTTTATTAACCAGTCATATCACATGCATTTAACTATTCCAATAGATGCAGCATTTGCATTTGTTTTGGTAAAAAAAAAAATCATACAAGAAAAATGTTTCTGCAAATTACAGCTGGATAGTTTGTTTTCTTGAAATGGCACTCATTTAAAGGCTGTGGAGAACTCTTATTCAAGAGAAACTGAGAACCAATGTCTGTAAGTTTTGGATGGTTTTATAACAGGTATACTGGAATAATTTGGTCTGTAGTGTTCCAAATTACAAAACAAATACAAATCAGAATATACTGAAAAATCATGCAGTACATCTGTATGGCTGACGACCAGTCCTATCTGAAATTTGCTTGGCATTTTCTCCCAAGTTATCTCAAAGCTACTTCTTACCACCCTAAACAATAATAACTGTATATGAATTAACAATGCCAGTGCACTTAGCCTTGTTTCACAAGATGTGCATTCTGTTAAAGCTGCCCAGTATGATCTGCAAACTGCCACAGTGAAACAAGTAATGAAAAGTGAAGCTGCTCAATCCGTTTGCTTGAACACTTGTTCAAATCCCCCCCCCCCCTCCGTGAATGTATTCATTTCAGTTTTTGCTGCTGTCACTTTTAATATGTAATTCCATCACTTTTTTCATGTGTTTTAGAGAACCCTCCGTTCCAAACATTTACTCCACTTCAGATAAAGATAAAATATTGTTAGACATTATAAATGGCTTGTAAATAAAGAAGTATTAATTTGTTAAATTACTTGAAATTCACTTGGTAAGACACGAGAGGATGGAAGACAGTGTGCCCAAAACCTGCCTTCATCTCTCATGTGGCTAAGGAGACTTTAAGAAATTCTTACCCAACAAATGTTCTCATGGGAAAATTCAGCCAGACTGTGAGAAGGAAACCGATACTTCAAATGTCACTGATATTCAGCCAGATGTATTAAAAAATCTAGAAGAATGTATAAGATAATAACAGACAGTGTCACTCCTGTTCGGTCAGCAGAGTTGGACAAGCCACACAGCAAAGATCTTGTAGAAAAATAGACAGGAAAAGTTTAAATGTAAAATGATTTGTTTAGTTAGATGAAAATTTCAGTCTGTAAAAAACATCTATTTCATGATGGAAGAAGTGCAGGACTGAATTCTAGAAGAAATATGGCATCTCAGTGCTGAGAAAAACAAACAAACAAAAAAACTAAGTAATTACATTGCAGCTCTGTTTTTTTTGTGAGTGCGAACATCAGAAACCTATACTCCAATATATATAAAGTATGCCAAGAAAGCAGGGTAAAACAGGTCCTTCAGACATCAACCTATGGAATTATATACCAGGAAGACATCAGCTCTCTTTTAGATTGCTAACAGGGCCAACAATCCCTATGAGATACTAGAAGTCCAGGCTTAATTTAAGTGAGAGTGTGAAAGTGTTACCAAGAATATGCTCACAGATAACCATGACATATAAGTTATGATGGATGATATGAATTTCACAGCAGAATTAATGCCACCTATTTCCTCTTGTTTTCCTATTCACTCAGTGACTATCCATATCCGATGTCCTGAATGAGTCACTGTTACAGTATTTTTAACAGATAGGTTGTTGCTCATTGACGTCCAGCCAGGGTACCAAAGCTTTACCTTCATATGACGTACATTCAGGCAATGACCTCAGCTCATAGGTGTCAGGGTATAAAAGTGGATGTACATACAAGATCCTCAGATTATCTTGCTGCCAGCCTGAATACAGGTTGTTGCACCTGACAGACTTTAATTGTTTGGTCGCAAGGTACTGTAGTTTTGCTTTTTGGATCAGATAAGTGCCTCATTGGGGAAGCTTCTTATTTCTTATCTGTTAATAATTGTTAGATGTCAGCTAGGAGAGGTAACAGTGAGTGTGGTAGACCAATTCTGCACAAAGACTTACACTCTCCGTGTCTGTTCTGTCTAGGCCCCGAACACAATTGTAAATCATGTTCCATCTGCCAGGTGTTCATTCCAAAAACCCTCCAATCTAGACTGTCCACATTTAATACTCTTCTTTAGACCTAATGCTTGAAATGCTTGGTCTAGTCCACCATGTTGGAAGGCCCAGATGTTGGTCTCCTGCCTAGGAAAAAATTTAAGAGACTGAGAAAGGATTCTCCAGCTGTCATCTTGGAATCAAACGTACCCACTGAGGTAGTCGAATCACGGTTCACCAATCACCTTCTCATGAGTCCTCTACCATGACCTCACTGGAAGCCAATATGACTCCTGAGGCTTTGCAGATGAATTGAGACCTCTGATGAACAATGAATCATTGTATCAGTGGGCCCTTGAAGAATCCCTCAGAGCCGTGTGTGGGAAAAGATTCCCAGAACCCTTACAGAAATGTGCCAAGGTTCAGAACATCCTAAGTTTATTCATTCAGACATCAGCCCGAAAAAAAAAAAACAAAAACTTAAACATGCAATGCCACCTTCTGCATCCAAGGAAAAAGAATGGTTTGATTTTTCTCAGGGGCTTTTCAAGGCATTCATGTCTATGAAGCCTCCTTCCTTTATGACTTCTCAAACCACACCACATAAGCAGACATTAGATTCCTCTTTTTCTTATGATGAAACAGATAGGGATTTCTATCTTTCCCTAGACTACCCTGTCCCAGTTACACCTTCCAGAACAGATTTCATCAGATGAAGGAGATTCACTTTCTCTAGACTCCCCTGTGGAAGAGACCTCCTTTGTAGAAACCTTACAGTGCATGATGATACATTTTGAATGGCAGTCCAGAAACGTGTGTGAGGTGCAAAAGAGATACTACAGTTTATTGGAGATGGGCACGCTTGCCTCCCCTCCATTCCCACCTGTGCTGTAGGCATACCTGGATGGCTTTCAGGTTAATTCCCCAGCTCTAGACTCTCAGCCCCCTGCTCCAAAAAGACCAGATAGGTTTTATAAAGTTCCTAATGAACTCAATTACCTCTACAAAAAAACCTGTGGCAGACCCAGCAGCAGTTTTTATGGCTTTGGATCAAACTTCCAAGTTGCTTCCTGGAACAAATGTCTTCCCCAATGACAAGGGCAGTTGAGCAATGGACAGGTGGGGCAAAAAGTGTATATTCCCTCCCTTCTAGCCTTTAGGGATATAAACTATTAAACTCAAATGACCAAATACTTGCTGTCTGTATTACAATCATTAAACAAGACTATCACAGAGCCACAGACTCATGACAGCTCATGTAGTCTTTAGTAGCCACTTTTCAAATAGCTAAGCACAGTATAAAATGTAGCTATGATGCTGTGGATGCCTCTTCCAGAATGGATGCCACTGATTCAGTGATTAGGCGGTATGCCTGGTTAAGGATCCAACCTGTCTCTGAAGATTTAAAATTTAATATTTTAGACTCTCCTTTGGATAACAATCTCCTTTTTGGCTCATGGGTTGCTAGTCTCTTCAAGGTTTTGCGGGAACACGGCAAAACTATGAATTATTGCCATCAAATTCTACTCTTCACTTTTCCCAGATGCCACAGAAATTATCCAGCAAAATCCACTTCCTTCACCAAGAGAGATCCTAGAACTTCTCATAGGCAAAGGAAAGCTCCCAAGTAAAGATTTCCAGTGAAAACCCAGAGGAGTAACCCTTCTGGGAGGCCTGAGTTTAGTAGCAGGCCCCTGTAACTATTTACCCTCCCACACTGACTCCCACCCTTCCGCCTCACTCTTAAAACAAACTTTCTCTTCCCTTTCCTGTCTGGGAAACAATAAACTCAGAAAAGTGGATGCTAACCAGTATTAAGAAGGATTACTCCATATCTTGGGAGAACAGTCCAACTCCAGGGGGAATCCCTCCCCCTCCTCCTCACTAGCTCCATCTCATAGATCCCATCATGCAAGAGTGACTGTCCCAGGGAACCATAGAAGTAGTTGCCCTATTCTATTCAGGAAAATTATTTTATTCCAGGCTGTTCTAGGTTTCCAGAAAGGAGGGCCATTGTAGGCCCATCCTGGATTTCTCTTGGCTAAACACTTTTTTGAGAGTGCTCTTTTCAAAATGCTGTCCTCGCAAACTATTTTTCTTTTTCCACTCCCTCTAGCCTTCCTGGTATCCTTAGACCTAAAAGATGCTTATCTTCATATTCCCATTCTCCCTTCTTGCATAAAATATCCCAGATTTTATACTGGGTCATCCTATTTTCAGTTTATTGTTTTGCCCTTTGCTCTGTCTACAGCTGCAAGGGTGTTCACAAAGTGTCTGGTTTCAGTACTGGCTTTTTGCTGTACTCAAAACATTAAATTTTTCCCATACCTGGATGTCCTTTTACTCCAGGCTGTATCCAGGGACACTATTCTAAAGCACCTTCATTATACAATACAACTTTTAACTCTCCTGGGGTTTACCACCAACTACAAAAAATCCCTTCCCAACAGCTGATATTCCTAGGATGCCATCTGGACATGTCGACCATGCATGCCTCCAATCCTCAAGAGGAAGTCACCTCACTAGTCAACAAGTCTCTACTGCTTTCCAGCCAGAATCATTGCTCAGCCAGATAAGCTCTCAGGGCCTTGGGACTCATGACTGGCACCATTCCCATGTTTCCCCTCACCATATTGCACATGAGGAAAATACAATGGTATCTGATACTGGTGTGGTCCCAACATTGTCACCCTCTCAATACCAACATCCCCTTCCTTATGTCAAGGAGGAACTCCACTGGTCGAGCGACCAGTTTAGGCTCAACCCACATCTCCCATTGTCTGGATTACTCTCCCTAGTCATGTGAAGTAGAGCCCTTCCCTGACCATATTCAAGTGCAATCTGGACTGATAGATGGGAATCCACCAATTCACTTCTGTGGTGCCTCCCCATGTCCCTTATGAACAGAGGCAGTCTGTAAAAATAGCCGAAGCACCACTTGATGACCCTTGTTATCCTTCCTCTACGGATAGAAAATTTGGTAAAATTTGAATAAAAGTGGCTAGGTTTGTAAGGACTCTTGAATCATTAACTTAGTAACTCGTGTGAACCTATGAACCTATTCTGTCCAGCCCCAGACAACCAAGTCCTGTTTACAGATGCATTGGACAGGGTGTGGGGGGCTTGGATAGGAGATCACAGAGTCCAGTGGGAGTGGCCAGCCCATGTATTAAAAGAACAAATCAACTTAAAGGAAATGAGTGCAGTTTTTCAAGCCTTACAGATCTTCTCGCATCTGTTTCAGGTCTCTAAGTATCTCATTTCTAATGTAAAAGCTTAGCTTATGCAGCAAGATTTTTTTTTATTTCTCACAGCTTTTCCACGTCTCTAAGTATCTGTTTACTAATGCAAATGCTTTGCTTATGCAGCAAGATTCTTTTTCTTTGTTTTTAAACACGTTTGTATTTCCTGAAAACAGTGGATGGTATTATAGCATGCAAGGACTGTCATGGAAGAAGAAAACTGCAGATAGCTTGCTTTATGGACAGTGATCTTAAGATGCACTATTTGGTGTAGCTATTATAGCAAGAATGTGTTTGTACCATACAATCACTGATGTGTTAACAAATGAATGTACATATAACATACTTGGCACATTCTAAAAGATCTCTGTGACTTAAAAACAAAGGCAGAGAGTTTAACTTAAATAAGTTAGTTTGACTAGCTATGCCTTTCTGTGACACCAGATGTTGTCTGAAGAATAAGGATTCCCTTTCTTTATTGGTGGACTTCTTAACTGGATGACTGTAAGTTTCTGATGACATCATCCTAGGAAATGAGAGGAGCAATTTAATCACTTAATTTTATATGTGTTTTTTCTCAACATTGACATGTTGAATTTCTTCTCTGATTGAGTTTTCTACTTCTTTCCTCCTGAAATGTATGCATTATTACAGACAAACAATTTCATCTAGCTAACCAACTCATTTCACATTTCAACTTCTCCTGCCTACTTACCATATTCTGAAAGAACACTGCTGCATGACATTTTGGCACTTCTGTTGAGTGGACAGATATTATGGGATTGCCCTTCAGCCAGCCAGCATTCTTACACTTTTATTATCAAATGATTTGCAAACTTTCAGCCATGTCTGGACTTCTTGGAGTCTTGCCTGAAATTATCCATAAAATATTGTGGTACAAACCCAATCCTGGTGTTGTCTGCTAACACAATTATTATTTTATTGTGTCTCTTTGACATATTCAACACATAATCATTGAATAATGACTCTAGCATCAACTTCCTAGGTACCTCACTGAATACTATCTGTTCTTCAACTCCACCTGACCCATAGTTTTTATCTGTTTCTATCAGATCAACATACTAACCATTGTGGCTCCTTCTCCCATCCTCACAGCTGGCCAACAATAATTACTGCTGACAATTTGGACTGTGCAGATAGTGTACATCTATCCCAGTTATCAATCTTCTTGGTTGTTGAGTTACAAACTAAGATGAACTCATCTGACATAATTTCTTTGCTCTAAAACTATACTGCCATTACTTCCTGTGTCCACTTTCAGCAATTAAAGCAATTTACCTTTAAAGAATGCATTTCATACTGTGGTGGTGGTGCTGCGGTAGTGCTGTCGCCTTCTATCTGGAGACATGCGTGAATGGACGTACCTTCGTTGAAGGTTGTGCGTCAGAGCTGGCAACTCGGCACATAAAAATCTACTGCCAATCATTAGCGGACCGGAGTTCCGCTGTGGTGACCCATAACTGGGAAAAGCCGAAAGACACAACAACAACCTTTAAGAATGCATTTCAATGGCATGACCAAGATGGTGAGCTGTTAGCAGCACTAAAACTTTGCTCTGCTTAATTTGATTTATTCTGTCAGGATTTTTTTTATCAAAAAATTCATTTTAAAGTCATTTTTCACTGGGAGATTATTATTTAAGTAACTAGTTATCTATAAGATTTTTATAGGAAAATCTAGTTGCTGATTGTTCTGTTACATTTTTCCTGTCAGAACAACTTTTTTGCTTCATTATTAAAAAGAGTCACTTGAAAGGAACTACCCAGGAAACTAGATCAATTATAGTTAAATTAATGTCAAGCCAAGATATCGTCCTGAAGACATCCTGGGCTAACTCACCAATAAAAATAAGAGAAAACGCCATAAGATTTGATAATAACTATTCCACTTCTACTATGACTAAAAAAAATGCAGTGTGTTTCCTTTATAAAAGTTTAAAGAAAGTGAACATCAAAGCACATCTTGAGTTCCCGGGTAAAATAAGGATTTTTTTTTTTTACCTGAGGGGCCAAAAACATTTAATACATTAAATGAAGCATTGGGTTTTGTTCAAAAGAAGAAACTTTTGGACAAGCCTGAATATCTGGACTGGTCACTGACAAACTTAAACATACAAGCCACTAGAAATACATGGATTTTAAAAGAAAAACAAAGTAAAAAATCTAGAGACAAATGACAGAATATATACTGGATAAGTTGCAAGCTCTTAATAAACTCTTGTACCTATTAACTTCTACATAAGACTAACATCTGAAGTAAGATAAAAGTTTTTATTTGTTCTAATAGACAACAGTTTAATTCAAACTTGTATAGTTAATCTAATATATCTATAGTTTACCATTTAATAACAAGAATAAAAGTAAGGAGGTTAGTTCATTTGGGATGAATAGTAATGTTCTTTATCAAATAACAACTTAGAATATATCATATTGTTATAGCTTAGTTAAATATTATATAATTTAAGATATATAGTAAGAATTAGTAAATATATTTTAAAGCAATGCAGTTTGAATTACAATGATATTATAATGATATGTGAGATGTGCTGTGTGAACAACTTTTTTTCCTCTCTCCTTATGAATATATGGTTAGCAGCAAAGACAAAAACTCATGTAGAGACAGCAAGCACAAATTAAACGAAGACTCTGCAAGTTGTAAAACAAAATGTTTACTGGTGTAAGCACTTTCGCAATAGGAGTATTGCTTCATCAAACATAGTTCAACAGTAAAAATACCTTCATTTAAATACTACTTCAGTTTGCACCTTCATTTGATTAAATAAAAGCCTTAATGGTGCACTGTCCCTATACCATAGGTTCATAGGTTCATAGGTGTGTACTAGGCTAATGGCCCTGGAGCCTAGCCCACAGGATTACCCTGGCATCATGCCACCCAACCTTATTTCCCAGTGCCTCTGTTGAGTAGAGCCGCTGGAGTAATTCCTGAGGTGAATTTTCTATTTCCCATCCACTCATCAAGATTTATCTTGAAGAGGGCCAGTGAGGTGCTCCACTTGACATGCATGGGAAGTCTATTCCATAGGTTCATAGGTTCATAGGTAGGTACTAGGCTATTGGCCCTAGGGCCTATATAAGCCTAGCCAAAAAGGTACCCTGGCTTTCGCCGCCCAAGAAAATTATTTTCCTGTGCCACTGTCAAGCAGAACAACAGAAGTGATCCCTGAGGTGAATTTTCTATTTCCCATCCAGTCATCAAGATTTTTCTTGAAGAGTGCTAATGAGGAGCTTTGTTTGATATAGATAGGTAGTTTGCTCCAGAATATGGGAAGTCTCTGGGAAAGGAATCTATCACTCCAGCATGTTCTGTTTATTGTGGTGACAAGGTTTAGGTCCCTAGAGCATGTAGCTTGGAGGGATTGGGATTTCCTTAAGTGGAGTATGTCCAAAGTTGTGGGTTTGACATAGCTTTGTATGTTAGGCAGAGATCGCCTCTGAGTAGGCGATATGCGACAGAGTAAACCTGGAGTTTTTTCAGACGGTCTGCATAGGGCATCTGTTTGAGGCTGGTAATTCTCTTTGTGAGGTATTTCTGTGGCCTTTCCAATGTACTCTATAATGGGTCTAATGAGTGATGAGTAGAGGGGAACAATGACCTTTTTTTTTCCTGGATGAGAAACCTTTTGTGATGAGGTGTGCCAAGTAGAAGGATTTCCTGACTACTGTGGCGATGTGATTATCAAAGAAGAGACTACTCTCCACCTGTGTCCCAAGGTCTCTTATCACACTTTCGGTGTTAAGTAGACTACCACCTATGTGGAAGCTCATGGGTACTGCGTTTTTACCAAAGGGGATGACAATGCACTTTTTGGCCTTGAGCTTGAGGCCATGGCCTTGACACCAGGCATCTGTCTCAGTGGGCCCTTTTGTAGGATGTCCACATCGTTAGGAGTTTCGATTATGGCTCCTAGTTTGCAGTTATCTGTGAACTTCATTAGCCAAAGACCTTCTGTGTTAGCCTGTAGTTCAGAAAAGTAGGTACCAAACAGGAGCGGACCTAGGACTGAACCCTGTGGTACTCCAGTTGTCACTGGTCTGAAATCGGATTTGCAGTCTGCTACTTTCACAGTGTGGGTTCTGTCAGTGAGCCAGTTGGCAACCCATCTTGTGACATAGGGATTTATACCTAGTTTAGTGAATTTATCTACAATTACAGACTGGGGGATTGTGTCAAAAGCCTTAGCGAGATCTAGATAGGCTGTGTGAACCACCTTACCCTCGTCTACAGCTTTGGTGACTGCTTCAATGAAGTCTGTCAGGTTTAGGACACATGATCTGCCTTTTACAAACCTGAACTGGGTAGGGTCCAGAGTTTGGAGATTACCAATGCCTTTGCTTATAATCATAGCATGGGCAGTTTGTGGGTTATGAGCCTGTCCCTTCAGCTTGTTCTGTTGATTGTAGTAATGAGGTTGAGGTCTCTGGAGCATGTAATGCGGTGGGATTGGGATTTCTTTAGATGTAGCATTTCTAACAGAGCTGAGTCAGACATGGCTTTGTAAGTCAAGCAGAGATCACCTCTAAGTAGGTGATATGAGACATAGAATAGCTGGAGTTTTTTTAGTCTATCCATATAGAACAAGTGTTTAAGGCCTAGGATCCTCTTTGTGAGGTACTTTTGCAGCCTCTCCAGTCATTGTAGGTGTCATGTGAGGTACATGCCAAATGGGGCATTGTACTTGATGAGTGGCCTAATGAAGGAAGAGTAGAGGGAGACAATGACCTCTTTCTTCCTGGATGCAAAACCCTTAGTAATGAGAAGTGCCATATAGAATGACTTTCTGACCACAGTGGCAATGCGGTGGTCAAAAGAGAGGTTGCTGTCAACCTGTGTTCCCAGATCTCTTATGATGCCTTCTTTGTTCAGTGGACTACCATCAATGTGGAAATTCATGGGAACCGGGTTTTTCCCAAAGGGGATGACGACACATTTTTTGGCATTGAGCTTAAGGCCATGGTTCTGGCACTAGCTGTTGGTCTCAGTGAGGCCTCTCTGTAGGATGTCAACCTCACTTGGGGAGTTAATTATGGATCCCAGCTTGCAATCGTCTGCAAACTTTGTCATCCAGAATCCCTTTGTGTTGGCCTGGACTTCAAAAAAGTAGATACCAAACAGGAGAGGACCCAGGACCGAACCCTGTGGGATTCCACTTGTGACTGGACAGCAGTCTGACTTGGAGTCAACTACTTTCACACTGTGGGTTTTATCTGTGAGCCAGTTTGCAACCCACCTAGTGATATAATGGTTGACACCTAGCTTAGTGAGTTTTTCTATGTTAGTTTGTAACTCTTTCAGTTCTCTATCCCATTCTCTTATTTTGCAAGCATACCAATTTTTAATATTACCATTTAAATAAGCTTTCAAAGAGTCCCACAGAATGATCTCAGTAACTTCTCTATTATTATTAAACTCTAAAAAGTTCTTAATTTCATTAATAAACCAGTTTCTAAAATCCTTAATGTGAATTGTATAAGCAGGAAGTCTTTTACGTAATATTACATTATTTGGCTTCAGTGTGAGGTAAAAAGTAATTGTATTGTGGTCAGTCAATGGACAGGAAATAATTAACATATATTCAGTTTTAAAGTATAAGGTATTAGAAATAAAAACCTTCTCTATATTGGTTTGGGTGCCACATCTAAAAGTGTAATGTGTTTAAGAGGTTTAGTCTTAAATCAGAAATGTTTCTCAAATTCATTGTATTGATGAAGTGCTTAAAAATGTTTTGCAACTGATGAGATTCTAACTTTTCTATTAGCAGTAATGTCATGCTCCAAAAAAAAAAAAAATTAAATCTCCTGCTATGATTATTTTGCCTTTCAGGTAAAAAGCTATACTATCTAAATTCATTTTGAAACTTTTGCTCCAATTCCAGGGATTCGTTAAGAGGTAACAGATGTATAATACTTTTTTTTATTATTTCTATTACACCAAACTTAACATCCCATTCTTATTGGAATAAGAATTAATCACTTTTGACATATTCAATTAATTTTTCTATAATTTAAGCATGCCACTTCTTTTTGACCTAAAAATGAGACAATTAAAATGGAATAATCTTTTAAAAACATTCTATCAACATCCTTGGATAGAAGGTGTTTTTCTTGCAAAAAGGCAATATCAACTTTATGAAGTTTCAGACATTTCAATAGACTGCGTCTTTTTAGTGGGTTATTTAAACCATTAATGTTCAATGACATATATTTATAACCTAACATTTATACTAGACAAAAAATACATATGCTTTCATCCTCTGCTGGTTAGCTGTATGGTGTTGCCGATACTCCTGATCTCTCTAAAGAGATTTACAGGTGCAGCAATTCTGATTTTGCATTACTGATGACATAATTTGTCTCTTTGAGTCATCTGAATCTTATTATCTGTGGGATTTTTTTCAGTATAAGGACCTAGATAAAACTTGACACAGTTTTACAGGAGGCAGGCATTTGACAGTGGACTGAAGGGCAGACCTGAAGTATTCAACTGCAATGCCCAAAAGATGAGAAATAGGAGAATGCAATAAAGGCTACAGAGTATGAACTTGCTTTGCCCTTACTTATTACATTCCGGCTTAGTCATACAGTGAAGGTGAGAAATCTGTAAAGTTTCTTGGTGTGATCTTAAAAAAAAAATAAACCCAAGATTTTAAAATTTTACATTAAGTTTGCCAACAGAAAAAACAAGGCTCAGCATGCTGTACAGGGTTAAGGCTTTACTATACAAGGACATGTACAGCATACAGTGTTTTCTGCTGCTCAATCACCCTGTATGCTTCCAATGAGCTTAATAATCTGCTCACAACCAGTTTATATCCTATAACACATCCACATGTTTACTGCTGGAATAACAGAGGTGCATGACTATATACATATACACACACACACACACACACACACACACACACACACACACACATATATATATATCTTTACACACACACACACACACACACACACACACACACACACACACACACACACACACACACTGACAAACACACACACACACACACACACACACACACACACACACACACACACACGCACACACACATACACACGCATACACACACACACATATATATATATAGAGATATATATATATACATATATAATATATAATATATGTGTGTGTCTGTATATAGACAGATATAGCTATAGATATACATTCATACTCCAAGTCTTCTCTCCCATAATAGCTAAATGTATTAGATAATCTTCTTATGTCATCAGAAATGAAGACCTCTCTGTTCCCACACTACAGCACCCCAAACTAAACTCCATTCTACAGCTAATTGCTTCTCTATAATAGATCCAAAATTCTGGGAAAGCATTCCCTCACATATAAAAGACACGTCATCTCATCCAAAATGTAGGACTCAAGTACCTTCTGTCATCAGCCACATGTCATTACCTCTCATTCAGTCCTAATCTGAGTTACCTTAATCTCTTTCTCTTACTAGTAACATTCTTACTGTCCCCTGTGTGGAAGGTTCTTTTGCACCAATCTTCATGTCTCACTTACATAAAGTTTTCCTTAATATAACCTTTCCTTTCAACTACTCAGAAACTCAATGTAACATCCTTCACTACACTTAACTATCCTATTATTCCCACTTAGACAACATGCAGTTATCACAGTGACACCTAACTTTCTACATATTTGTCTTGATTTTTGTAAATAATGAATATTAATATTGCAGATACTTTTTAATAACGGTGCTTTACAAATGTGTAATTTCATTATACTCTTGCTGTTTCTTACTAATTCTGATTTTCTTTGTTTCTGAGTCTGAATTGGTCATTTGTGGCCAGTGTTCTACCTAAGTAAACCAATTAAAAAAAAAAACTCTAGGGGCAGCTTGTAGTACTGTCTGTTAGGTTGCAGCAACCACCAACTAAAAATATCGACATTTAAATTCAGAAAATTGACTATTATTTTTAAATTAAGAATACTTATAATAATAGTGAATTTTCTGTTTATTTCCTAGTACTCAGAACTCTACAGATGCATGGATATGTGGAGTTTTGAGTAATTCAGAGATGCAAATAAAAATTCTTGACTTATTATACTTGGTTGTTTTTCAAAACATCCTAGCATTATGCTTCTTCCACATCTCTAACATAGGGATTATTTAAGTGTGTGTGTGTGTGTGTGTGTGTGTGTGTGTGTGTGTGTCTGTACACATGTGTGAGTGTCTGTATATATGCATAATATATACACACAAGAGACACATGCACACACATACACACACACACACACACACACACACACACACACACACACACACACACACACACACACACACACACATATAGGTTCATAGGTTCATAGGTTCATACTAGGCTATCTGCCCTAGGGCATTTATAACCTAGCCAGAATGTGTTTGGCTTTCGCCACCCATTTTAAATTAATTTTGCTTTGCTATGCCCTTTTTCGAGGTTAGTATACTGTGCCTCTGTCTAACAGTGACACAGAAGTGATACCCGGGGTAAACCTACGATCTCCCATCCACTCATCAAGATTCCTCTTGAAGAGAGTCAATGAGGGACTCTGCCTAACCTGGACTGGGATTTTATTCCAGAGTGAAGGGAGCCTCTGGGTTATGAATCTGTCCCTCCAGCATGTCCTATTTATTTCAGTGCTGAGGTTCAAGTCTCTCGAGCACGTAGCTCGATGGGATTTGGATTTTCTGAGGTGCAGCATGTCCATTAATTCCGGGTTGGATATGGCTTTATACGTCAGGCACAGATCGCCTCTGAACAGGCGGTGTGTGTGTGTGTGTGTGTGTGTGTGTGTGTGTGTGTGTGTGTGTGTGTGTGTGTGTGTGTGTTTGTGTGTGTGTGTATAGAGAGAGAGAAAGAGAGAGAGAGAGTGAGATATAGAGGGGGGGGTCTACTTCAGTTTATTAAATTAACATATGAAAGCATGGAGACGAGAACATCAAAAGTACAGAAGAATGATAGCTGACAAAAATTGAAACTTAGAGGATTGAAATATATATATATATATATATATATATATATATATATATATATATATATATATATATTTGCTTCTTGACTGTTTTAGTTATATAAATAAATAGTCTTCCTGTATCTACATATGCTGGGTGCATGATATGTATCAACTGCCATAGTGTTATGCTGGTACATAGCATGAAACGATGCAGAGAGACTGTTTATTTATAGAACTAACACAGTCCATGTCTGGGGGCATAAATGCTTTGACTTTTCCCTTATGTTGCAGAATGTCCCTGATTGTTTTCTAATAAAGTTTGTGTTTTTCTCAAAAATCAAGTAAGATTGTATTCATATAAATAATAACATACATTTTAATTTCAGACTTAATAGCCTTCAGGAAAAAAAGCTGCTAATGCAAAGTATGTTATTCAAGCAACTTTCTAAGTATACCAAGGTAATAGTTGTCCCCAAGTTTTGTGTTTTCCCCATTGTTAATTTACTTCAGCTAAGAAATTGAGGTTGAGAAGTATGTGAAGGGTTGTAGTGGGTTCAGACTGTATTCTGACAGTGGTGAACTAAGATGATACATTGGATCAAGTTAAGCAGTCATTATTCAATTTTTGCAGAAGTATGCATTTGCGTGAAAGTAGATGGAATACTTTATTGTCACCATTTTAACCCAGACATCTGATATATGCACAGCCAATAATGTGTCTTTAATTTTTGAAAATGATTTTTTTCTGTAATGAAAATGATTGTGTGTATGATTGTGGGAGGTGCAGCTCATCTAAAACTAGCATTATGGATATAATTTTTCACACATTCCATCACATTCAAGTATCAGCATTGTTCACAATAACTGCCTGTCTGTGGCAATCTGAGCAGTATGTGTCTGACAACATGTAATCATTGTCACAGAGGAACAGAGACCAGTGTCGCTATCTGGCAGTACTTAGCTCTCTGACTGAGTTTCTGTCTGTGATTTCTTCTGTTTAGAGTCTCCATGTTCTCCCTGTTTCTGCATGTATTTTATCTATGTGCTCTGTCTTTTTTTCTCCAAGACCTTCAGCTATGTAATATATTCTTCTGGACATTTGTGCTTTTATTTTCATCTCCATCTAACAACAGATGGGTATATTTGTAGTGTTTAGGCAAGTAAGCACTATTCCCAGACAATGTATATATCCTTGCAAGCATTTGGCTTACAAGTTTACTGAGGTACTGCTATTTTGATAGCTCTGAACATTAGCTTTACATGCATTTTTTTCTTTTCCTTGAAGGAAAAAATAAGAGTGAATATTTTTCATGCACATGTTTTTTTTATTTAGACCAGATTTGTAAAACAATCTCTAAAATGCACTTTAGAACATCTGGAACCCCATGACTTCTAGGACCCATGCAGGCCCAAGACACCTGGCCAAATATATTTACTTCCTCAAAACATATTGCAGTGGAGTCTTGGACAGTCAGGATGTGGTAAACATATTGCCTTTTTCTTAGGGCTCCATTTCATCTAAGGTTAGTCTGGTTGTTTACAGTCAGACATCTGAGGTATATACAGTCAATAAAGTGTTCAAAAAGAATGAGTACTAAAGCACTCTTGGGGTGAAAATGAATGACTCATCTGTTGTTTTATCACAGGTGATAGTCATTGACTTGTAAATAGAGCTCAACCCACTTCCAACAATATGCACATATTCTATTACTTCCTGCAACAACCCTTGCTTTAAAGTCACCAGCCACTATTGCTTAACTAAAAAGGTCTTGCTATTATTCATATGTATCCATCCTGTTTTCATTTTAAAATGCATCAAATAAGGCTTTTTTCATTTTAAAAAATGCATCAAATAGATCTATAAGCCTCAGTCCCAATCCTTGCTTTTCCAATACATAATGAAATGTCCTAACTATATTGTTTTATAAATATTGTCTAAATGTTTTTTTTCTTCAAACTTTATTCTCCATATCAAACTTTATTCTCCATATCCTAGTATTTCTCTGTATCTGCTTCTGTTTAGTCTCTCATATGCTTGTTTTTTTCCAACACATTGTCCATCCACACTTTGCTTCTCTCCTCTTTTCTACATAGAAACTATTTTACAAAAGACTATAAGAATTTTTCACTAAAAAAGGTTTGTCTATAGATGATTTTGTCTAGAAGGTTGCAATCACTGCATGGGGGTGTGTTACTGACACTCTGGCTCCTCAAGGGAAAGTAATCCTGAAGGTAAGAGTCTTTAGCAGCTGTATTTTCTTCACTTTCTCAAGTATAAAAGATATCTGGAACCACTTGTGGCTGTGTTTTTTGGATCATTTGGATTTACCGTGCAATGCTACCCCCTTTTTGACTTTTTGCTTATCTTCAATTCTTCTGCCTTTGATTCTTTGCTTGTTGTACTCACTGCCTATTCTGCAAAACGTAGTGAATCTTTTTGGGTAATAATTTTATTCAGATTATTGAGTTGCTGATGTTAATGGGCTTTCATTAATTTAAGTTTTAGATTGTCCTCAGTCTGTCAGTAGCTTCAATTAGTGTGGTGACCCAAAGCTCTATTACTTGAGCCAAGGATTTGAGCTTTGAGGCTTCTATTTTCTTTATTAAATCAATTGATAGACACTTTGAGGAAGCTTTTATCATTACTGTGACACAGACTTTCATTAATTCAAAAAGATACCCAGACAGAGCTTGTGTTGTGGTTAAATCCTTGATGGCATTACATTACATTATGAGTGGTACACTAGTCCCCTTCCAACTTGTAAATTTGGTACTTAACTTGGTATAAGCAGAGGTTTACAGACAGAATTATTTTGTAATCACATTTTATTTTAAAATAAGGAGAGAGGGGATGAATTGAGGGAATTGCTAAACACCCTTTGTTTACCAATACATATCATGGTACTCTCTTCAGAGGAAGTGATTCTTTTTAGTCATCAAAGGTTAAGCATCCTCCTAATACTCCATAAACTGATGATTTAGGGAGAGTGGATTACACCTAACAAATGACAGTAATTAAGAGTTATAGACTTCTTTTACTTCAGAACATACATGTTATTTCACATTCATTTATTCTGTCAACTTCTCAGGCAAATAGTTCTAATATTTTAAGTGTCCCTCATTCATCATCATCATCTTCTTTCGTCTGTTCCCGTTAGGGGTCGCCACAGCAGATCACCTGTTTCCATTTCTTCCTGTCCTCTGCATCTTGCTCTGTCACACCAACCACCTGCATGTCCTCTCTCACCACATCCATAAACCTTATCTTTGGCCTTTCTCTTTTCCTGTTACCTGGTAGCTTCATCCTTAGCATCTTTTTCCCAATATAACCAGCATCCCTCCTCAGCACATGTCCAAACCAACGTAATCATGCCTCTCTGGCTTTGTTTCCAAACCTTCCAACCTGGGCTGACCCTCTAATATACTTATTCCTAATCCTGTCCACCCTTGTCACACCCAGTGCAAATCTTAACATCTTTAATTCTGCCACATCCAGCTCAAACTCCTGCCTTTTTGTCAATGCCACTGTCTCCAACCCATATAACATAGCTGGTCTCACTACTCTCTTGTAGACCTTCCCTTACACTCTTATAGGTACTCGTCTGTCACAAATCACTCCTGACACTCTTCTCCGCCCACTCCATCCCGCCTGTACTCTCTTCTTCACCTCTCTTCTACACTCACCGTTACTCTGAACTATTGACCCCAAGCATTTAAACTCATCCACCTTCACCACCTCTACTCCTTGCATCCTCACCATTCCTCTATCCTCCCTCTCATTCACACACACATATTCTGTCTTACTCCTGCTGACCTTCATTCCTCTTCTCTCTGGAACATATCTCCATCTCTCCAGGGTCTCCTCCACCTGTTCCCTACTCTCACTACAGATTACAATGTCATCTGCAAACGTCATAGTCCACGGGGACTCCTGTCTGATCTCGTCTGTCAACCTGTCCACCACCATTGCAAATAAGAAAGGGCTCAGAGCTAATCCTTGATGTAACCCCACCTCCAGCTTAAATGCATCCGTCACTCCCACCGCAGACCTCACCGCTGTCATATTACCCTCGTACATATCCTGTACCAGTCTTACATACTTCTCTGACACTCCTGACTTCCTCATACAATACCACAACTCCTCTCTAGGCACCCTGTCATATGCTTTCTCTAAGTCTACAAAAACACAATGCAACTCCTTTTGACATTCTCTGTACTTTTCCATCAACACTCTCAGAGCAAACATCACATCTGTAGTGCTCTTTCTAGGCATGAAACCACACTGCTGATCACTAATCATCATGTCCCTTCTTAACCTTGCTTCCACTACTCTTTCCCACAACTTCATGCTGTGACTGATCAATTTAATCCCTCTGTAGTTACTACAGCTCTGCACATCACCCTTATTCTTAAAAATCAGTACCAAAACACTTTTTCTCCATTCCTCAGGCATCCTCTCACTTTCCAAGATTTCAGTAA